>NW_018021153.1:28325-30982 GCF_002006095.1 Pseudomyrmex gracilis
TCGTATATGTGTATACATATACATATATTGAAGCACATTCTGCATAACATCCTGCAAACGGCTCTTACTACCCGATATTTCATTTATTAGTTTAATACAAAAATAATAATAATAAAATTAATAAAATTTTAATAATAATAATAAAATTACACTGTCATCGATATGTTTACTCTTGCTGCCGTTTGCTGACTCACTTTGACGGCTACAGATTTGAATTCGTCAATTTAGTTGCTGAAGATGATCACAAATACACTGATCGAAACGTCCAATATACACTACATATAAATCATTGTTTTATTCCATCACCGTCCTGGACTTTTGGCTCATCGAGGTTTATCTTATCTATTTATAATAAAATTAATAAAATTTTAATAATAATAATAAATTTTTTTAAAGTTAATAGAATGTAAGTCAGTAAAGAGCCGTCGCGGGATGTTGTGCAGAAAATATGCCTGTGTATACATATATACACATGTGCAACAAACGTACTCACATTTTTTATGTGAGTTTTTGAATTGAAATTTCAATTCTTTAAATTCATATAGGATGCTAGTTTTGCATCACGTATACGAATGACCCCGAATACCCCCCAAATTAATTTTTAAAATATTGCGAAAAAATACTCCTCAGCCAGGAGTCGAACCTGGAATCTCCGGCTTTCCGGGCCTTTCCGTCGCCTTTCCCGTTAGGCTACCAAGGCACTTGGAGTCTCTCTCGCAATATTACGTACATATTAAGATGTTCTGATATACTGCCTTCTTCCGACTGCGTTTTGTTTATATATAAAGTTATTAAATGAGAATTATCTCAGGCTCTATAATTTTTTTAAGTTAATAGAATGTAAGTCAGTAAAGAGTCGTCGCGGGATGTTGTGCGGAAAATATAATAAAATATTAATAATAATAATAATAAAATTAATAAAATTTCTATACTTACTTTTTTTATTATATCATACGCGCATATTTTTTATTTTCTCACTTTTCTTACAAACACAAACAGCGAAGTCGGTAGCCTGCGCCCTGTACTAGTGCGCACTGCCCACATAGCATCATCACTCTTATTAATAATTAAATAAGTTCTCCAAAATAATAATGGATTTAATATAAACATCCATTTATANGTCTATCTGTCATTTATCATAGAGATAAATATCGCACGGAGCTACATAAATATTTTTTATGCAATAATAAACGCTCAGTTAGGTAAATATAATGAAAAGCACGNGTCATTTATCATAGAGATAAATATCGCACGGAGCTACATAAATATTTTTTATGCAATAATAAACGCTCAGTTAGGTAAATATAATGAAAAGCACGGCAAATATATTTTTTAATAATTTATTAAGTCTTGAAAAATATATCTGTTAAATATCTATAATATACGTCTAATGGATGTCCATAATAGATTTTTTACGGATATTTTTAGTAGACGTAGCATAGATATGCATTAGACCATCCATCATCTATCATGGAGATAGAGTTGTGGATGTTGTACGGATCTCTAATAGACATCATGTTCTGTGTGGAATCTTTATAGTTCATTTGACAAAACCAAAAGTAGAATGATGCAATAGTGTTGAGAGCACGTTTTCCGAACTCGCTCATTCTTATTTTAAGATCGTACACGCGATAGATACATAAAGAATTTCTTTGGTACAATATATCTGTCAGTCATAATTAGTTAACATGTATATACAATTACTTTTTTTAATATGTAACAATTGTTATAGATGTGAGAGTCACTCCATAATTTTTATAAATTTGTAAAAATATGAAAATAAGATTACTGCAGATAAGCTGAAGAGCAAATATTCTATAGACGTCCAAATATTGGTTCTTAAAGGACATCCGAAATCGGACATATGATGGACGTCTAATTCATGTCCGCGGACATGCGATCATAAAATGAACATAGAACGAACGTCCATAAGACATCCTGTGCTATCTGAGAAGCCATTTTTGTAAAATACTACGAATAATTTTTTCTTTCCCTTACCCGAAATTTGTTAGGTATTCGAATGTTTTGTTTCTTCGGAAGAGTTAATAAGATATTGGTAATAAGATATTTAATTCTATTGTTAATAATTTTGAATATTAATTCCAAAGGGTAATTGTTGAAAATGAGATGCTGATTACCAATTTTAAATTCTTTTCTTGAAACACTGGATGGAATAACAACATGGCTCTATTTATCATGCCGATAATTGTTCTTCTTTTTGCACAATTGGGTGCGCGAAGTGATAATTTAAATACCTACCCAAAAAGATAGTGGCTTATGATGCCAGTCACAACTTATTGTACTATCGCTCGTTATTACTAATTTTACATCTAAGAAGCTCAATGAGTTCCCATCCTGTGTTTCAATCGTGAATTTCCCCCTCTCATTGTATTCGTTAAAACTGTCTAAAAGATAATCTCAGTCTCTGCTCGGTGCAGTTAAAATGATGAAACATCCACGTACCGAAAGTAAAAAGTTGGTTTAAATTCTAACTTTTTCAAAACTAAGGACTCGAAATCTTGCATGACTATATCCACAATAATTGGAGATAGCAGGGACCCCATGAGGGGTGATACTCTATTGACCACAGTACGATTCGACACCGCTCGATTCGACACAGATTTATTCGACACCAAATTATTCGACACCGTACGATT
>NW_018021153.1:31592-35980 GCF_002006095.1 Pseudomyrmex gracilis
GGTGTCGAATCGTACGGTGTCGAATAATTTGGTGTCGAATAAATCTGTGTCGAATCGATCGGTGTCGAATCGTACTGTGGTCAAACGGAACACGCCCCCCCATGAGTACTCCGTGAGTCTGCTTATATGAATTACTACCAAACGCGAAATAAGTGGATGACAACACAAATTCAACCGCTTTCAAAAACTCAGAGAGAGGAATCCTCGTATTAAGTCTGATATATTTCCATCGTATCTTAATGCTCCTCATGGCCAGATCACTCGAAACATTCGTAAACAACGAAACTACATCTAAAGACAAGAGAACGTGATCGGGTTGCAACTTGATATTCGTAATCTTTTTTACTAAATCAAAACTATTATTAATGTGCTATCGGTTTTTGGCAACTTTTAACAATACTGTGTAAAGAACTATTGATTGAAGATATTATCATTCAAATACTCAAAAAATTCCGGATAACGGAAAGAAAAAATTATTTGTAGTACCTTACATAAATGGCTTGTGACAAAGAATTTCCAAGTTTTTGAAGAAGAGAGACGAAGCTTTGTTAGCGTACAGAAGTTTGAATAAATTTATCAAAACTGTAGATCTTATTGAATATAAACAAAAGAAAACTGTAGTATACTATTTGCAATGTAATAATTGTGATGCTTCTTATGTGGATCAGACCAGGAGGAAGCTCAGAACGAGAGTTGAGGAACATAAAAATCAAATTAGCCATCGTACTGAGAGTGCTTCTGTCATCACACAGCATAAAATCGATACGGATCATACTTTTAATTGGCAAAATACCAAAATTTTAGACTCGGAAAAATCATTTTACAATATAAAAAGTCCGTGTCCGAAATGATCCATATTAAATTACGGGATCATTCAATTAATGTTATGTCAGACACGGATAAACTAAAGCCTTATTTTCTGTTTTTGGAGCTGTATAAAGCGATATAGGCATTTCTGCGATGTTTGCGTATAATACGCGAGAGGTAGGGAGGAGAGTGTTATTCGGAATAGTAGCATTGTTAAGAGGATGCTGAACTAGCGGCTTAACAGCTGCTTTGCTGCTAAGCTGTCCAGTAGGTAGTGCCCTCTATACAAGAATAGACGTATATCTTTTTTCTTGTCTTTCGTTCGGTTTGTCCATCTAATAGTGGTGGGGATATGCACACGTACGCGACTGTCTGCTTGTGTGCGTATCCTGCCTACTATCGTATGTGCTTCATTAAAAGAACTAATTATTCTCGTAAATTAGACAATAAAATCAGATTCTGATTGTTCCATTATATTCTTTTATATCATCCGCTTATCGCTCTGGTGTATGCATATTTATATAATGCTTAGAAATTGTTTAAAAATAGGAAAATATGATCAAGTGATACTAGGACAATATAACATTTGATGCTTTTTAGACCAAAAAGCATCAGACCGATAAATGTTTCTTTACGTTCTTTACTTCTGGAAACGCGTTTTCTATTTAATACAGTAAATAATAAGATTAGTCCAATTTACTAAAATGACATATCCCTTCGGTATAACAGGACGGTTCAGCATCCTCTTAAGAGGGTACTGGATACTGACTAAAGAGACCTATAAACCGACGTTTCTAATATATCGTTTTGTGCCGTATTACCCAGATAGCCAAATGTGAAAACTCAATATAAAGCAAATCATTGTATAGATTAAGTTGCTCGCCAATTGCTGTTGTGTTGTTTTTATTTAATGCAACAAAAATGTTTTTGTCAATTCAGTATCAATATGCTGAGTTTTATTATCAATCAATTGTTGTAGCCAATGTTTATGAAAAGTGAGTCAGCAATATGTGAGCAATATATGAGCAATAATTTTTATTCATAAGTTGCGAAAAATAATATAAGTTTATTGCCGATGAGTTGTTGGGAACTTGCTGTTATTATATTTTGAGAATTGTTGCTGGCAAGAACATACTGAAAAAAAGATACACCCTTTTGTTACATTGCTGAAAACATATGAGCAATATTTGTGGTAAGTTGCCAACAACTTGCACTCACAATTAGTTGGCTATCTGGGTAACCGTATCAAATCCAAAATGCTTCTACAGAAATAAGTAAATTGTGCTAAGAGTTTGCTGTTGTTCTTTGAAATGTCAAATTTCAGCATAAATTTTTTCTTATACGGGTTTCTTCTATAACCTATATGATCATGTATATAAAATTATTTCTAAGCTTATGTACGTATTTACACTGAATTACAGCAATATGTACGACACAAAACAATCTAATAAAACACCCAGAATATGATTTAGTTATCTAATTAATGCGACAAAAGTTATTTTGTGATAATATATATCTGATATCATATATTCCCTGATAGCCACCTGTCTGTGTTTTTTCTGTCATATTGCCGAAAACAAAACGCTTGAGTTTTCAGCAAATTTAGAACAAGGTGAGTCAGGCATTTGTCTTTGGTTTGACATGACACGCATTCAACATATGTTGCCGACAACTTGCTGTGTATTTGCCGTCAACGGTTTATCACTAACATAAAGAGCACCATGACAAGTTGCCAACAACACGTGTCATAAATTTTAGCAAAAATACAATATGTCGAAAACGGACAAATATATATTCACTAACACATCGCTTTGTGAAAGGGGAATTAATTCAAAATTTCACTCAAATTAATCTTTGGAGGTCTGATTTAGTTCGCCGCTCAACTGATTAACTCGATGAAAGGTACCGAACCCGAAAAAAAAATAAAGTAATGGGTGGGATTTGAACTCGAGACTTTCATATTTGCAATCCCTGCACTCAGTCCGCGAGACCACTTGTTCCTTACTAAAATATAATGATTTTTGTCTACTTATTCTAAAAGACGATCATTCGTTTTCGACATTTAATAGGCTACAAGATAGAATAAATATATGTCAACAGTTTTTACCAACCATACAACAGAAGTACAGACATCGGTGTCTTGTTTTGTTACCGTCATGTTGCTCTTATGTTGCCGAAAACGAATGAGAAAGCAAAGAGTTTTCTATGAATAAAAGTCATTTTATTGACACCGTAATGAGCAATAGTTGCTCTTCGTTTGCTCTGAATCTGCTAACACAAAATGTCTCAAATTTGCCTTCGTGTTGTCGATTACGTATGAGTATGCATCATGTTTTCAGCAAATACACAGCAACTACTTGAAAACTTCAGCTCAGCATTAAGTTACATCATTTTGCAAAACATGCTTGGCTATCAAGGTTATCACTGTTTCTGTAAAGAACAGCACTATGTAGTTCACAAAACTTCCGATAAAAAGTGCTGCACTATTACGCGTGCGCATATGACCATTATGCATGTGTATATCTGTCGTGCTACATGACAGATCTTCTAATCTAACCTACGAATCTGCAAACATAAAGATTGTTTTATAGTAGTCGCAGAGAGCAAACGCAAGTCTCACAAAATTAACCAATTGCATTTATCAAATCACTCAATCGCAACATGATTGGTCACTTCCGCGAGATCTGTGACTGCAATTGCGTTTTGCACTATCATAGAACGACTTTAAAATAACTCGTTTTGCGGAGCACGTGTTTTTTTGCCAAAGTTTTCAATACAACAAAGTTTTCATACAAAACAAATAAAACTTCTATAAGTTTTAGTGAAGAAATTACAAAGTGAATATTTGTGTTGCATTTGTTCTGCAATATCACATTGTAGTGTAATAGATTGTGTAATATTACATTGTAATGTATTACATTTATATTGTGTTGTACTCAATTAATATATTGTGTTTTATTCAATTGCAGTATATTATGATTATTTTGTTATGTGATCCTTCGTTTAGACTATCATCTGTACTAACGTGAGTATAGAAAACACTGCCAACGCATGCTGGCTATTTTCTAAATAATATTAATATAAAATAGTGTCAGATGCATTATTTTGACTGTAATGTTTCTTTGTCTTTCCTCCCAGAGGCGTTTTTGAAAACGTGTGCTGGTGTAAACATTATTATAAACTGCCAACGCATGCTGGCTATTTTCTATATAATATTAATACAAAACAATATCAGATGCATCTTTTTGACTGTAAAGTTGCTTTGTCTTTCCTCCCAGAGGCGTTTATGAAAACGTGTGCTGGTGTAAAAATTATTAGAAATTGCCAACGCATATGCTGGCTATTTTCTAAATAATATTAATATAAACATCTCACATATGATAGACCCCGGATACCCCCCTATCTAATTTTAAAATTTTGCGAAAAAAATTACGCTGGCTGAAGAATAGCGTTAAACAACATTTATCAGACCATCTTCGATATACAGGGTGCGGCGCCAAAATCCGGACAAATTATATATGTTTTTCTAAATATGTTTTATTGCTACAATGAAAAGATTTACAAAATTTGTTTAGCTCCAT
>NW_018021153.1:42640-51050 GCF_002006095.1 Pseudomyrmex gracilis
GACTAACTCCAAGTGCCTCGGTGGCCTAACAGGGAAGGCGATGGCACGGAAAGCCGGAGATTCCAGGTTCGACTCCTGGCCGAGGAGTTTTTCTCGCAAAATTTTAAAATTAGATAAGGGGGTATCCGGGGTCTATCATATGTGAGATGCAAATCCGGCATCCCGTATGATTTTAAGAATTGAGTTTTCAACTCAAAAAAACACTCTCTTGTAAAAATTTACAAGTTGAATTCGTTACATGTGTATGTATATATATACACGTACAGTTTCTACTCAAACATCATGAGGATAGCTCGCATGGCCTTATATATATCCTATTATTAATTTCAACAAGCTTTAAGTCATAATATTCTAGCTATGTTCTAAATTTTTTGTGTCTGAGACGTCTCGTGTAGCAGAAAGCTTTACTTTTCTCCAAGAGATGTTTTTGTTACCGTGTGGTAGTGTATTAAATAATATGAACATTTGCAATCAATGTATTCTGGCTATATTCAAAATTTCTTGTGTCAATCAACGTGTTAATACAATCAACGTACTAATTATGTTTGTAATCAGAGGTGTCTCTTGTAGCATAAAGTTCTTTTTGTTATGTTGCTTTATCTTTTGTCTCAAAAGTATTTTCATTAACGCGTGGTAGTATGGTAAAGAATGAACATTTACAATTAGCGTTTGCTACTGTTGACTACTGTTTAAATTTATACTGTTTAAATTTATACTGTCAGAGACATCTTTTATAACATAAAGTTGCCGAAACTAGTAAGTTGTAGAACTCTAAAAATTTATGACAGACCTGTCGTTATTAAAAATGATAATTTTAACAGAATTGTTGAAAAAACATAAATTAGCTTGATAGATGGCTCCTAATACATTGCTCGAGTTTCATTCAGGTTGCAAATTATTAACACTTTGTTTACCGAGTATCATAGGCGTGCACACACACTTTTGACAGATCTGTAATATAATATATATATATATATATATATAAGAAAGAGAGAGAGAGAGAGAGAGAAAGCAAATAGAGATGTATTTTGTATCTCTATGAGTGCAATAGACTAATCGCTATCTCGCGTTTATCCGAGTTTTTCTTGTAGATTTTGACGGTCGATTACTGTACAGCGTTTCGTGAGTACTTCAGTAATATGTAAAACTTTCTGTACAATATAAAATGTTTAATGACATTCAATTCATAATCTTTTTGTGTACTCATATATGCAAATTGAATAAAAAATTATTATAATTTCTATGTACACATATATGCGCAATAATAAATGTACGGTTTACAGTACTGCGATTACAGTGCCTTACTTTTCATAAAACATAAATAAGATTAAAAGAATTACTTTACAGATTTAAAAAATTTTCTAACACTCTAGTTTTTATTTATAAAATATACTTGCTTTATATACTTGTTTTATGCACACGATATTCCGTATTATGTGTTAGTCAAAGACAATGACTTTTCATAAATAAAAAAATAGAAAGTGTTTTAAAAAATTTATTTTTAACTCTAGTTTTAAATCTATTTCTTATGTATTATTTATTCTTTTATAAACAATATCGCATTGCTGCAGTTGTATACAGAACATCGTATATTTATTATATGCACATATGTGTACATATAGGTTATAATATTTTTTTATTTAATTTGCATATATTACTACTAAAAAAAACTATGAGATTAAATGTCATCAAACATTTTACATTGTTTAGCTCGTGGAAGAGTGCAGACATACTATGTTCCATCTCCTTTCCGCCAAGTTGGCTATAAGACAAGACACGAGACATGTTCACATTGCGCTCTTGTTGCATATAACAACGTGAAATGCTTTTCCAAGATTTACAGTCTTGGAAAAAGTAATATGATATTATTGAAAATAAAAAACCTCAAGATGCATTATATATTTGTATTAATTAGTAATATGAGTTAATTGTGATACTTTAAGAGAGAGAGAGAGGTTTTAGAATATGAAAAAATTTAACATATATAAAGGATATTATTTATATTTATTTTTATATAGTTTTGGTTTGTAAATTACAAAAACAATCTACATTTTACATTTATACATAATCTTGAAGTATTAAATTATATAATATTATACAAAGTCATTAATTATTTTCACGAGAGAAAATAGAAACATATGATTATATAAGATTATATATAAGTGATCAGATCGCGTCAAATTTCGGATCGAATTTTACATAATCACATAAATTCAGATTCAAAATTTGGCACGATTTGATCACTTATATATATAATTTTATGTGATCATAAGTTTTGATTTTTTCTCAAAATATTATATTCATATAATATGGTATATCAATTAAATACTTTAAGATTATGCATCTACAAAATGTCTTTTCGTAATATATTTACCAAATAAAAATATATAAAAATAAACACTAATAATATCCTTCATATATTACATGTTTTCAATATTTTAAAACCTTAAGTTTTATCACAATTACGAATAATAATATTAATAATTAATAATATGTACTGCATGTTGATATACTATTATTGAGGTTTTATTATTATTAAAAATATATGTATTTTTTTCAAGACTCTAAATCTTGAAAACGCACTTCACGCTGTCATACGCAACAAGCGCGCTACGTGAACGTGCCTCGTGTCTTGCCTTAGCCCGGCTTAGTAGAAAGGAGACGGAACATAGTATGTCTGCACTTTTCCACGAGCGCACACGGACGGCGGTTCTCGCTTGTGTGCGTATCCCCACCACTTCGGTACTCTCGGTGCTGGCCAGCTCGAGCTGTACGATGAAAGATCGGTAACGCAAGACACAGGCTGTGTCACACAGCGCGATTAGGCCGTCTCACTTTAAAAGAAGAACGGACTAACTCAACCACTTGAGGGCGCCACTTTCCGGGCAAAGACCTTAGTGCTGACTTCGGGCCTCGCTCCAGTACTCTCTTAACCTTTTCGCTCCGGGACTGGTCCATATATGGACCAGCAAGAAAAGCGAACGTAATAGATGTTTATAAGGTCAATTTAATGCACTAAATTTAGGAAAAAAATTGAACAAAATCCTGGTTACTTCTTTGACCTTCAAAATTAACTTTGAAGGGGGGGTAGCAGGTTATTATTAACTTTTTCAGCTAAAATGCGAGGTCAATTTTAAAGGAAAAATCGCCGGAGCGAAAAGGTTAAGGATGTAGCTCAGTCTGTCGCGGCCGTAGCGCTGATAGTTTGCTCGTGTCTCATTAGCATCGAGACTTTCGTATCGCGTGTTGTTGACGACATTGCGTGCCTGATGGACTGAGTTTTTCCTATACCTACAAGCCTTCCTGTAAGTGTCAAACATTGTAATTCGGGGTACGCGTTATCAACCCCTTGCGTACGATAGTTTAATATAATCTATAATTATTATTTGTGTAAATTGTTATATGTAGTACACTGAAAAAGACCCAAATTAGAGTCAAAACGTTTGTAAAATTTTTTTAAAATAAAGAAATTTATTGACACAAAACTCTGGTTATTGCTTCGAATTGGCCACTTTGCTCCTATTACATATATATATTAAGAGAACAAATTAGTTCGGTCCGTTTTCTTGTGTTCAAAAATGCATTTTTTTTTCAAAACAAAATGAATGAACAGATAAATTAAAGTATTGTCCATCGCTGGTTACTACTTTTTCCCATCTCCCAGGCAATTTTTGAATTCCATCTCGAAAAAATGACTTGTCTTTGGAGGCGATTCAAGTTTGGAGCCAATTTTCGATTTCTGCAAAAGAAGTGAACCGGTGACCTGCCAAATTTTGCTGCATCATTCGGAACAACCAGTAATCAGAAGGACCAATATCCGGAGAATACGGCAGGTGTGGTAAAACATCCCATTTGAGCGTTTCCAAATATTGTTTTACAACTTTTGCGACATGAGGCCGAGCGTTGTCATAAAGAAAAATACCTTTATCATGGTTTTGCTCGTATTTTGGCCATTTTTCTCGCAATGCACGGCTCAAACGAATCAATTGTAGCCGATACAGATTGCCTATAATGGAATCGCCAGGTTTCAGCAGCTTATAGTAAACAATACCCTCTTGGTCCCACCAGATACAGAGCATGATCTTCGAACTAGGAATATTCGGCTTTGGTGTTGATGTTGAGGTCGATGGCAACGATTGACCGGGCTTAGCGTAGTATGTTTTCTTCTTAGGGTTATTATAGAATATCCACTTCTCATCTCCAGTCACAATCCGATGCAAAAAACCTTTTCTTTGTTGCCTTTGAATCAGCAACTCGCAAGTGAAAAATCACTTTCAACGTCTCTCGGTTTCAGTTCATAAAGCATCCAATTTCCTTGTTTTTGAATCATTCCCACGGCTCTCAATCGTACAGAAAGAGTTTGTTGAGTACTCCAAATGATTCTGCAAGTTCTTCTTGCGTTTGACTCTGATTTTCGAGTAATGCCTTTAAGTCTTTTGTCTTCAAAGTTTTTTGGCTGTCCAGAGTGAGGCTTGTCTTCAACGTTGAAATCTCCTTGAAACGTCGAAACCATTCCCTACATGATTTATCAGTTGGAGCAGTGTCACCATAAACTTCGACAAGCATTCGATGGGCTTCAGCTGCACTTTTCTTCCAATTAAAGCAGAAAATTAAAACCTCCAGCAAATGCTGCTTGGTTAACACAAAATTCGACATTTCAAACATAAGAAGAATCAAAGTTTTTGTATAAAACTCAAAGCAATATAAACTGAATATTATTAGCAGATGTTTAATCTCTCTGAAACCGTCAAAATCATCTGTCATTATGAACCATTCACAACAGCCGGAGTCATCTTTTGGAAACGGACCGAACTAATTTGTACTCCCATTATATGATAAGACATAACTAAACATTTCGAATCTTTTCATTTTTTCCTCATTCTTTTCATGTAACGTGACGTAATAAAATTAGGTTAATAAAAACTAATATAGAAAAGACAAAAGAAATAGATACGTACCTTTTTGTTTTGTTGTATCCAGGTAAGAAAATCATTGACACGCTACTTCTATATAACAAAATCTTCACTATTGCAAAAAGTATTATCTGTGATACGGTTAGTAAAACCATAAATATAAGAAAGACGAAAGAAATAGATACATCATACCTTTTTGTTTTGTTGTATCTAGGCAGCAAAATCAATGACACGCTGCTTCCCACGCAGAACGAAACATTCCAATTGACATCTATTAGACATCCATGATAAAAATTGGAAACATCTAATGGACGTCTACGTTACCTCTTGTGACTATTGTCTACCTTAGTCTAGTTGCTACGCGTAGATTCTAGAACTTTCCATGTTTCTTTTAAGTATTGTTGCGAGATGCGGCGCGTGTCGTCCACGCCGTATACAAAGTTGTTCGTCGAACGATCGATCGCTTAGATGCTTTTGTTCGGGTAGCAACGGAGTTGTTTATGGCGAAGTTCAAGAGAAGTTTGAAGCTGGACTAGGAACCGACAAGAAGCTGGACTAACGGCTCGGGTTTTTCCTCGCGCTTTTACCGCGGCTTTGTAACGCATACATTAATAAAGTTGTTGTGAGATTTACGCGGTGTTATTTTCTTTTCGCGAAGCAAAGCAACGCGGTCGGAACGTGACGAAACGCGGTCGCGGACGCAACAGTATCATAAAAACTGATGGTTAGCGATAAAACTATGACACACCGTCGACCCTTCGAAATACCTTACTATATAAGGCAATTTTTTGACACAGGAAATGCTTGTCCTAGAACGCAGCCGAATCTAGAACATCCTAGATTATTCTCGAACATTCGAGAATGCTCTAGAACATTACCAAATAAGGAAATCTCCAGAACTTTCCGTGGCCGAACTCAGGCTCTATAAAACGCGCCCTCGAACCGAGGCGCGGGCAGTCAGAATCGAGCAGTCACTTACAGTCAATCATTTATCATCACTTATTAGTAGTGAACTGTGTATTATAATCATAGTCGTGCAGTTATTTTAAACAATTATTGTAACATTGTCACAAGAAAACTGTACGAAATATAAGTAAATAAATAAATTTTTATATTAATCAGTAACAATTCTTACAATTGGTGGCAGCTGGATTGGTGGATAATTGTGCAAACAGTGAAGTGTGCACAATTCAAGAAGATGTACTAGTTTTCCTAGTTAACTTGAAAATTATCTCGTCTACCGAATCCAAGGACACTGGCGTGGACAAATTAGCTAAAATGACGGACGTGATTCGCGATTTAAGAAAACAAGTGAATGAAATCCGAGACGATTTGACCAAAAATTTACAACAGATGACATTAGAAAGTGACGAACAACGCGCGACAAACATCGAACCGGCAATTAATAATTATAAAATGGCGTTGCATCTAATTCAAGAATTCGACAGATCTAATGTCGAATCTTTTATCAAATACATTCAAGCTGTAATAAAGCGACTCGCGATAAATCAACACGAACTTTTATTAATCGGCGTCAGTAGTATGTGGGCACTTATGGCGCGTCAAAACAAATCCCCTCCACCTGACCTCACCACCACTTCTGGCGCCATTGCCCTACCAGAGTGGTTTCCCCCTTTCTTTGAGGGTGATTAACCACGCCCACTAGAGAAGATAGAAATGAGACATAATTTATGACCCCATAAATTTTTTTCTAAATTTTTTATAAAGTTTTAAAAATGTGTATTTAAAATTCTCTTTTGTTGAGGAATTTGTGTAAGGAGAGGAGGAAAGTTCGAGAATGTTCAAGTGGAAGGATGTAATTCTTTATTAAAAGAGTATGTATTTATTGAAAAATCCGTTTTGAAGCTGGTAATGCTGTTGGTGCCGCTCCGATGTTGCTGCCTCGTACGTTCAAACGTGAATGAGAGCAAGTTGGTCGGTTGAAGGAGGAAGTGTAAGAGCGGGGGTGGCGTCGGTCCCGAGAAGGAACAATCAGCGTCTGGTACAATATGGCTCCCAATGAGCGAGGTCCCGGGTAGTTGATGGTGCTGGTAGGGCCCCCGAAGAAGGACCAATGAGCATCTGGTACATTATGGCTCCCAATAAGCGTGGAGCAGAGTTGAGAGCGTCTAGGCAAAATAGAAACCGAAATAAAAGTAGGCGTCGCAAGTCTGTGACTAGAAAGTCAGGGTTCTGATGTAATATAAAAAATAAATTTATGTGTCCGTTGCGGATTTTTTTTTCTGAACGATTTTCATCTGCGCGACCTTGTACGTGCGGGTTGACAAGTGCGTGCCGATGATTAAAAGAGAACATAATTTTTTTTTGAAGACAAAAAACGGTTTATGACTTGCGACAAACCAACCTGCATGTGCTTGTTCGTGGAGGGTTGACAAGAGCGTGCCGTACAAAAAAGAACATAAGTTTTTGAAGATGAAAGACATAATTTATGACTCGCGACTTGCGCGTACTTGTTCGCGCGAGAAATTTCGAAAAAATTCTACGAGAGTTTTTGATAAATAAATATTCATTGTAAATAAGAATAAAATGTTTATAAATTTTAAACCATTTGAAAGAATTGTTTATTTATGTTTCACTCGCATATGCACACATGTGTGAGTAGCTATAACACAAAGTAAATGCGACGGTAAAGACTTTTGGGATGTGTGAGGATAAAAGTAATGTATAAATGAAAAAAGTATTATTTTCTTGTTAATTTGTTGTATAAAACGGAAGAATTGTAGTAAAATAATCTATTCATGCGCACAAGGGGATAGAATTAGTATAAATAGAGCAGCGTAAGTGCATTCTGATCATTATTTTGTTGCAAACATTCGCATCTGACGCTCAAAGTATCTTATTACTCGTGGTGAATATCTGGTAAAGTAAAAAGTGTGAAGAAATGGCGGTGAATAGAGAAAAACATCAGCAGCAATTCAAATCCGCTTCAAAATCGCACGCAAGAATCACATTGAAAAGCAAAATGAGATACGAGAGATGTTGCTTTCCACTGTGAAATGAATAATTCGTGTTACGTCCTGGGGACTCCACGGGCCCCTTTTTCTTGAAACATGACGCGCCAACATACATTAAATTCCTTTTTTTTCTCAATAAATAACGCGAACGGACTCGGACTTTGACGCGATAGGCGCGCAAATAGAAATCGTGTCGACGCCCAAAAACAATAAACCGAGCCTAGCAACGATCCCTAAAATTCCTTCGTAGACAATAGCGAACAGAAACTTTTATTATTGTCTAAACATCTCGAGCAACTTTCCAAATAAACCCGGTTATCTCCGGGTCAAAGAAATATATCCTATAAAATTTAGGACAGCCGGCGCAAGTAAAAATCCGTCTCCACGAGCAATTACATAAAAAAGATTTATCACTCGATAAATATCGAAGGGTCTATGCGGCGTTGTCGAAAAGACAACACTCTCCCTTTTTCCTTCCCCGAAAAATCGGACGAGGCGACCGAAGCGAGAGATCGTCGCCGA
>NW_018021153.1:52890-65420 GCF_002006095.1 Pseudomyrmex gracilis
TATATGCTCCTTTATTGTATTAATTTCTGCATGTCTGTTATTAATTCATTGATTTTGATTTTTCAATAAATATAACTACTTTGTAATATGTGGAGTCAAACTAAAGAATTATTCTTTGTTATCCTTCTTTCCGTATAACCCACTCTCACTTCCTCGTTAAAATTGCCAGGTCCCGTCCTTGGTAAATGAGATTTGCGTTTCAGACCTAAAAAGGGACCAACGAGCGAGTGTTCGTTAGACACAGTAAGATCGGCGTACGCCGTTGACCTGTCAACGAATATAAACAAACTCACTCGACTCTCTCACAGCGGGACTTCCGTGTCCACTGTAAAGAGAAATATGGAAAACGACGCGTTTACTGTTGCGTCACACCACAGCCCGACCGTATCCATGGGCCAGGACGTAACAATTCGCATACAAAGAGAATTCAAGTAGGATTGTTCTCGGATGTACAGAACGGATTTTTTTATCCTGCTATTAAATTATGTGAAAATGGAACAAATATCATATGGCTCGACGTGTGGAAAACATTGCCAGACACCATGCCGGTAATAATCCTGTACTTGGACGCAGGTAAATACCAGACGGAACCGATTGTAATAAATAATAATATCACAATCGCATTTACTACGGCATATGAAGCGAAGGCCGTATTAATTTCACACAAAGAGTCCGAAGAGAAAGAAACATCTAACAGCGAAGCAGTGAGAAAAGAAGATTTGGATTGTTCCAGAACGAAGAAGCGAAAGATATTTCCGCTTCCGTTGTTATGCAAAAACCAACATTTCTCGGACTGCAGAATATAGCGCAATGTGTTAACGTGTATATGGAACACTTGGATACGTTTGCATCTAGCGTTAGCGAATGTTTCAAGTATTTAATACAAGAAACAGAATTGTTACTCCCAAAAGCTTATATAAACGCAGACATTATCAAATTAACAATTAGAGGTAATTACAGTAATATCGAACGTGCTGTACAAACGCAACTAAAAAATTTACCGTTTCTGATACTTATTTTACTTGAGTATTTCTAGAAATGTGTACACTTTGTTTGGACAATGTTGTTCAAATTATTGTAGCAAAGCATTAGAAATAATGTCTTCTCTCGGTTTACTTGTACACAAAAATATATTTCAATATGAAAAAAAATAAAAATATAATGTCTTTTCTATAAAATAAATACCATATATATATATTGTGTTTTATTTCCTCCGCCAAAACTTGTCCTATGTGTTTTATTGGACAAACGAAAAATTAAAGCAAAATTTTTGTGCTATTCGCGCGCATAAAAAATAAATTAAAATAAATGAAAATAAATGAAAATTTTTTTTGATAGAAGCTGTTTTCATATTACGCATCCTGCTGCTGCAACGTGTTTCGACGTACGTGTTTATCTCGAAAAATCTTCGAGAAATTTTCTCATAGTGCAATCCCAGAGTCAGAAATCGAAGATTTATATATCGCTAGTCCTTCGGCTGTTTATTACGGTTTAGGAGTGTAAATCTTCGTTTTATGGAATCGCAGCTAAAGAATGCGTTTTACCTTGTTGACAAAAACGGCGAAAACTATGTCTGAGAAAACAGACAGTCAATGCCAACACGTGACATTTAGGTTCACTTTCATCTGTGAAAAATCTGTTTTTGGCTTATGAAATAAATGTCAACCTTATGGAGAAGCAAAAACAAATTTTTTCTCCGCTGACAAAAAATGATAAAAAAACGTTATAGTTTTTCTGAGTAAGTCGGTTTGTCAATTTGTGAAATCTTAGCTCAACTCTCACTTCGCAATTTTTGGGGGTGAAACAGGGTATAAAACTTTTGCTACAACGAAAACAAAACACAGTCTGAGTTCAGAGCAAGAATCAGTTAGTTCTTCAGTGAATAGTAAGCAGTGAGTTTTTAGCGAGTGTCGGAGTTCTAAGTAAATGCGTTCGTGTAAGTACTATTTTTGTGCAGTGTGCAAATATATTTTTATTAAAAATGTCGGCGAAAACAATGCAAGACATTGCAACGCATGTAATGCAATGTACATTTGACGTATTTATGTCAATGCATATGCGGAGTGTGTTGCTGCGTATACGAGAAAACGCAGATAACATAGATTTGTTCTATCAAATCGCGCATCGGATATCTAATACGTTTCTCGCAACATTGTACGCGCTGGGATATTTTGATGAAGATTCACGATTATTGCACATCGCGTGCGAAGTAGTGGAATTTCGCGCGACGCTCCAGCACGATGAAAAAGATGTGCGAGAATTAATCGCACAAATGATGCGTGATAATATGGGTGAGTAAAAGTTTTATTTTTGTAAGAATATTATTTTTACATTTGTAAAACTTTTTTTGATATACCGCATGTTTCATTTACTTTAGTGAACAATCGTAACGCCGGCAAACAAAGAAGCTGCAGCCACCCCGTTTTGCTTCTTGTCAGCAGCAGCAGCAGCAAGTTGCGAGCGTATCGCCTCGTGTGGAACCTCGGGCGTTAGCCAGGGTGTTGCCAATGCCCTGCTCTTACGGCCAAACGTCGCCGACGAGAGGGAGTAAAAGAAGAAGAAGCAAATGAACCTCCCCTGCGTAAGTTTATAAGCAATAAAACAAGAATTACCAACTTTTAGAATAAAAATATATTAACTAATGATTTTCACATTTTAGGAAGAGCCCGTAGAAATGAAGCGGAGCTTCTTCCTCCTCCTCCTCTTCTAGCTCCTAATTCCGGTAAGTAAACTATCTCTAAATAAGTAAACAATGAGAAATATCAAGAAATTATATATAAACTTTTATATTAATTTTTTAGATGAAGACGTGCAAATACTGGTGTACATACGGCCTGATGAAAATGCCAATGATCAGCAGCAACAGGCGGAAGCGAAAAAGGAACGGGCGTACGAATTACGAAGAAGGCTGGTGGACGAAGAGCTCACAGACATCTTTGAGCGGGAAACGATCCATTTGTCGGAGTTCAGTGAGGATGACGATAACATCAACAACAACGACGACGACGACGACGACGAAGACGCCGTCGCTGAGCGCGACGAAGACGCCGACGGAGATGAAGGTTCCATCACGGAAGGTTAGAATAGATGTATATAATTGTATATAGGAGTATATAATTGTATATAAGTAATATATAATTTGATGTAATAAAAAAAAACAAAAAAAATAACAGATCCAATTACTCATGTTACAATAAGTACAACAATAAATACATATGTATATATAGCTGTTAATTCGATGTCTTAATTTCACCTTCTTCCCAATATAAAATTTAGAATAAAACTAACATATATAAAGTATAAAATAAGAGTTACAATCTGTTACAATGTTGATAAAATAAAGATACAAACTATAAAGATAAAAAATTAGAAACAATAAAAATTATTGAGAAAAGATAAAACGTGTGATTAAATAATAAAAAAAAAATTGGATCTATTACTCTGTGTACCACCAATTGGTAAGTGTTTTTTGGTATACTTAAAGTTTTAATATTGTTGTACTAAGCTATGTTTTTCACAGTACAATACATCGGCGGAGCTGCAGGTGTTGTTTCTGCGCAAAACGAAGAAGAAGATATTAATAGTGAATAAGTCGCTTCCAACAACAACAACAACAACAACAACAAAGAGCACAGCAGTGACGCCGACGATGACCGCTATATTGGCAGCACCGACACCGTCACTATCGTCGATGATGACAACAACAATAACAACAACAACGGTGAACAGGTCGGAGATAATAATAATAATAATAACAAATACAATTATATAATTTTACGGACGGAAAACTCGCGTAGATTAAAGAGATTCAGGGTAATAGGGAGAGAGGCGATATTCGAGATCCGCGAAATTTAGCCTGGTGGTCAAATAGTAGAATAAGTAGAGAGTGCATTTCGCGAAATTCACAGATACGCGACAAATTTATCGGAACCGAATGATTACGACGGAGTGTGGTTTGACTCCTCGACTTTAACCAACGGTGCAGCGGGTCTTTCTTTTCGTCCTGCGCGTGACTTGACTCACGAGAATATTTGGTCTCTCGTGAGTTCGGTTGCGCAAAGTAACAAAGAGATAGACATCGCTGCATCGTTTACGATACGCGTATGCACCGTCCACTCTCCGTCGAGTAGAGGAGGCCGTCCTCTAGGCGCGGAAGGAAACAAGAAACGCTCTCTCATTCTTTCAATAACAAATAGACAACCTGTTTCCCTCGCTCACTCGTTGCCATTCGGATATACCTTAAACAAGGTAACGCCCGCATGGGCGAGCTACATAAGCGATGGAATGCAATGAAACGTTCGAACTCCTTTTTATAACGCCAATGGGCACAAAAGTTGGTGGAGAGGGCGGGCGTCAGACTTCCGGAGGAGGGCTGTGATATTGAGGAAATTAAGCGGTTTCAACTTTACCTTGCCGGCGAGGGGATAGCTACAATTGTTTATGCTTCTACTTTCGCGAAAGGGGAGAAACCGTTGTACAATGATGATGCGTTGCTTGCCTCTCTCGGACGCGAATCCTTGCTACGATTAAATGATCTTATTGCGAGGGTTCGCGTCACTATTGCCCGATTTTAAATTTAAGAGCAGCGACGGGGAGCAGGGGATACTGCATTCCTTGCAACCTGCCTTGTCGTCCCGAAATGAATGAGGAGTTCATCGATGCTCGCATAAATGTCCGCGTTGTCGCGGTGTGCCGTCGTGCGAATCGAAAGAAGTAGAATTAATTCGATGCGAGCGATGTAAAAGAATGTTTTCCGGACGCGAGTGTCTCGAACGTCACCGAGCCGAAAAATCGTACGGGGATGGCCGGGTGATTGTGTGCAGCACCTTGCACTTTTATGACGATTGCGGGCGTTTGTACAGAACAGCAAGTGCGGGGCACGAATGCGGCGTCGTGTTTTGTAATATTTGCAGTTCGCGTCAAGATGTGAACCATCTTTGTTATATTTGACCTCTCGCATGCGAGGATTTCACCGGCACTAGGAAAAACGCGCGCGTCGCATTCGTGTTCTATTTCGAGACCCGACAGAACGAGACGCTCGAAGGTACAGCGTCTGTGAAAATTCACGTGCTCACTCTTTGCGTCGCGCAACAGATTTGCGTCACGTGCGCAAATAAGGACGATATGACGATACGTTGCCGGTGGTGCGGTGTGCGCGAATTCGTGTTCCGCGATAATTCGGTGAGACAATTCGTTGATTTCGTTACGAGAACGACAAAATGTTTCAAGCAGATTATCTGCATCGCGCACAACGCTAAGATGTTCGACGCGCAGTTCATCCTTCGCATCACGGAACGTGTCGATTTGAATCCACAAGTAATATTAAACGGGACGAAAATCATCGTATTAACGGCCGGGTGTACGAAATTTATTGACAGTATCAACTATATGCCGATGCGTTTGTCAGTTTTGCCGAAGGTTTTCGGTTTGCGAGGTGGGGTGGAAAAGAGTTATTTTCCACATTCATTTAACATCCTCGCGAATCAGTCGTACGTCGGACCGTTACCAGCCGTTGAATATTACTCGCCGGATAGTATGTCTAGCGAAAAACGCGAACGTTTTTTGTCGTGGCACGCGGAACAGACGCGCGAAAACACAGTCTTTGACTTTCACCGCGAGATAGTGCGTTATTGTCGTAACAACGTTGATATCGTACGGCGAGCGTGCATGCCTTTCCGCAAGATATTTCTCGAGCGCGGAAACGTATGTCCGTTCGAAGAATGTACGACCATCGCTTTCACATGTATGCAAGATTTCTGCTAAAACTTTTTACGTGAGGAAGAGATCGGCGTCATTCCTCGCGGCAAATATCGCCTCGCGGATACGCAATCCCGAAAATCTCTACAGTGGCTGGTGTAGAAGGAGCGAGCTCGGCCACGCCGTTATTCACGCGGGTCACGGGCGAGAATATTGTCTCGCGAAAGTCGGAGGCATTCCCGTCGACGGATATTACGAGACGGCGAACGGTGAGCGTCACGTGTTGCAATACCACAGCTGCTTTTGGCACGAGTGTCCCGCGTGTTTTAAAACGGAACGCGACAAACGTCTCTGTACGGAAACGCGAAGTGTACGATACGATAAACTCGCGATACGAGCGTACGCTGACAACGTCATGGCGTCTTCGCAAACGGGGCTATATCGTGACGGAGGAATGGGAGTGCGCTTTTGATCGCGATATGCGGGAAAATCGCGAAATGCGAGCGTTTTTAGACCAACATTTGATGCTCGCGGCTGAACCGCTCTCACCGCGTGACGCGTTTTTCGGCGGTCGAACAGGAAACATCGCGATTCGGCGCGAAGTTACGAGTACGGAGAAGATACGTAACGTAAACGTGTGTTCTCTATACCCTTAGTGTTGAAAACCGGCGCTTTCCCGATTGGACATCCGAAAATTCTCGTCGGAGAGAAAAAGTGCGCCTCGCTCATCGGGGCAATGCTCGGTGTCGATTTTTCAGCAGTCCAAGGGGCTTGTGCGTTGTAGAGTGCTCCCTTCGCGCAATCTCTTTCACGCTGTACTCCCGTACCGTGTGCAGAGCAAACTGCTGTTTGCCTTATGCCGCAGATGCTGCGAAAACTTCTCGCAGACTCGGTGCTCGCACGATAATCCGCGCGATCGTGAATTTGAAGGTGTGTGGGTATCGTGCAAAATACGCAAAGCTGTGGAGAAGGGTTATCTCGTGACTGCAGTGAGCGAGATATCGCAATACGAGACAAGCCGATACGACGCTGATACGCGTCAGGGGAGATTATTTGCCAAATACATCAACTGTTTCCTCAAATTGAAGCAAGAGACGAGCGGATGGCCGAGCGTGGACGAACAATCTAAAGAACGATATCTTCGAAAATACGAAGCAGTCGAGGGTATCGCTCTAGATAGAGAAAACATTGCGCAAAATCCGGGTTTACGCTCGGTTGCAAAACTGTGCCTCAATTCGTTTTGAGGAAAATTCGAGCAACAATCGAACCTGACGAGTCATCACTATTGTCAAGCTTCGAGCACGAGATAACCGATATATTACCTGTGAATGACGAGGTAATATATGTTTCGTGGCAAATGCGGAACGAGGCGGTCGTACCTTCTCCGATTACCAACGTGATAATAGCGGCGTACCCGACGGCACAGGCGCGATTGGAACTGTACGAATATTTAGAACGTTTAGGCGAGCGCGTTCTTTATTACAATACAGATTCGTGTATTTATGTGAGCAGTGGAGAACCTGGCGAATACGAACTGCGTACAGAAAATTTTCTGGGCGATATGACGGACGAGCTCGAAGGCTACGGACGTGGTAATTACATCGAGTCGTTTGTATCCGGTGGCCCGAAATTTTACGCGTACGTAGTTCGTATTCCGGACGGTTGCGCGCGGGAGATGTGTAAAATCAAGGGAATAACTCTCAATTCCGCAACCTCTTGCATAAATAATTTCAATAGCGTTAGGGAAATGTTAATGCAAAGAGAGAGAAAAGAAGAAAATGTGTCGATAAATCTGCATTTTAGAGCGATTCGTCGCACCGCGTTTCACGAGGTTGTGACGCGAGACAAATCAAAAACCTGAACGCCGGTTTTGCTGAAGCGTAGATTTATCGACCAACGACGCTCCGTTCCATATGGCTACTTGGAATAAGTTTTTTTTCCGCGCATTCTTTTGTAAATAGTTTGTATATTTCAAACGTATTAGTAATAGTTACAATTGTGTATATACAAGATGTTCCACAACTCACGACTTTAAATTAAATGGCGTATTCCTGAGATCATTTTGAGACGAAACTTCTAACACTATTGTATATTGTCGAGGCTACAATACATTTTGAATTATAAGCGTCTAAAGGTGACCTATCTGTTTTTCGCGCGCTCAGGTATGGCGCATCGTACATGACAGTGTCCTTGTTTTGATATACTTAATATTTTGATAATTATGCAAATTTTTTCAAAAAATGTTTTTTATTAGATTATAGTTACATAAACATAATATTAATACATTAAGTGCGTATGTAAATGTAAACAGTTTCATCAAATTCTTGTAGAATTTTAATCACGTGTTTGACGAGCCGTCAAAGTTATAGTATTGTAGGATCTTTTTGGTTATATGTGGTTTAAATAAATAANTGTTTAGAATATATATATATTTAAAAAAATAATCTATATTATAACAAGAATAACGAGATGGCACCGAACAATAAATTGAATTCTCAGATGAAGCGCACAATACTCCGAGCGTCTTATCTCAGCGGCGTACTCGGATCCTCTGGTGTTTTCTTGCTTTACACATTATACATCGACTCTGTTTTCTATTTCAAATCTGTCGGTTGAGCCGTACACCGGTAATCGGCGAATATTGTAGAGGTGAGAACAGAAAATATTTTTCACCTCTACAGTTGCGCAAATATACAAATTTGTTGTGAGCGAGCACCCGTTAAATCCAAAGATATATGAATAATAAGACTTATGAGAAACATATACGCTTCGAGATAATATAATATAATTTTGCTCCTACACTCGGTCATTCTGATTAATCATCGGCCTCCGATGCGCTAGATTTATCATCCTCGCCATCTGAATCATCGTCGGTTACATAATTAGGTGACGCCCATTTTTTCATATTATCGGCCGACGTGCTAGTAGTGCGCGGCCCTTCATGCTCGCCGATCTTTTCGACAATAAACCGATCGCCTCGCAATACCTTGGCTATCGCATACGGCCCTAAAAATTTACAACAAAATTTTTTATCTGGACCGGTCTGGGTTTGTTTAATGGCTACCCAGTCTCCTAATTGATACACATTTGCTTTCTTTCGTTTACGATCGTAGATCTTTTTATTTTCTCGCTGTATTTTTTCGATCGCCGTTTTCGCTTGTTCGCGCAGAATCGCTCGCTTTTCTTGAAGATCGTTTATCACGTCCTCTTTGATCATTCGTCGCAACTCAAGGTCGTCACGCAAACGCATGGATTGCCCTATTAATATCTCAAATGGACTAAAGCCAGTACTTTTAGTCGGGGTTGCGTTTAAGAATTGCTGCACTCGATCAACATGCTTGAACTGTTCAGGACATGGCACGGAAAGCTTACAGAATAACGGAATTATAATTCGGTTTATCCGTTCGACCTGACCATTGGCTTGCGGAACGCCAACGGTCGTCAGTGTATGTTCTATTTTTTCATTGTCGCAATACGCTTTAAAATTGCTCGAAGTAAACGCAGTGCCATGGTCAGTAACGAGTTTTCGTGGGTTTCCGAAAATAGCTGATATGTATCTAAAGGAGTTTCACTTTTATTTATATTATGTAACCAGCCTCTGATTTTCCATGTTTGCGTTCGGCTAGTATGCAAGATATGCAATTTTTAATGGTTTTTTCGATTTTCTTGCGCATATGGGCAAATCAAAATTCCTTTCTCAATAACCGCTCCATTTTAACTACGGAAAAATGACCTTTGTCGTGAGTTTGTTTAATTAAATCATACTGCATAGTTTTCGGTACTACCAGCAGCAAGTCATCGTTATATTTACGGTAAAGAATATATTTTCGCAACACAAAGTTACTACAGTCATCTCTCTTGCGTCATTTTACTTAATATTATTTTTATTTCGCTATCGTCGAGCTGAGCTTTACTAATGCGAGCTACTAAATTTAAGTGACTTTCTTCAACTAGCATCACGCACGGCGAAGGATGCCTGCTCAACGCGTCGACATGCCGCATTGATCTACCAGCACGATGTTCGACCCTGTAGTCAAATTCCTCGAGCAACAATGCCCACCTCGCCACGCGCACACATAGGTCTCGTTTTTTCATCGTCATTGTGAACGCTTGGCAGTCCGTTACAATTTTAAAGGGAATACCCAGGAGAAACACGCGAAACTTTTTTAAAGACTTGACAATCGCTAAAACCTCCAACTTGTAGCTAAAATATTTCGATTCTGCGTCCGTCGTTTTCCAACTTGCATAATATACCGGATGAAATTTCTGATCGTCGGCGTCTCTTTGAAATAATATCGCTCCGAATCCTAATTTCGACGCGTCAGTGCAGAGTTCGGTATCGGCCTCGTGTCAATATAATTTTAATACCGGATCGCGAGTAAGCATCCATTTCAACTCGTTAAACGCGCATTCGTGTTCTTTGTTAAAACGGAAAATGGCATCCTTCTTCAACAAATTCGTCAACGGTCTTGCTATAAGCGAATATCTCGGAATAAACTTTCTAAAGTAGCTCGTGAGACCGATAAAACTCTGCACATCTTTGACACAGGCGGGTTTCGAAAAACCAGCGACCGCAGCTGTCTTTCTTTCTAACGGCCTGACCGTACCGTTCTCTATTATATGGCCCAGATACTCAATCTTTGTTTCCAAAAACCGGCATTTTTTCCAGTTTATATTCAGGCCATATTCGCTCGCCGTCAATAATACTTCATGCAAATTATCGATACCTGCACTTTCAGTAAGCGACGGAATAATCAGATCATCTATGTACGCCAATACTTTTCCGTTTGCCACGTGCTCCCGGAAAATCGGATTTATGTAACGCTGAAATACGGCAGATGAATTACATAGACCGAACGGGCCTCTAAGAAATTCATACTGACCGTTGGGTACAACAAATGCAGTATATCTGCGGCTTTCCTCGCTTATGGCTACATGGAAAAATCCGTTCTTCAAATCTAATACACGCTGAAGTAAATCGCTCCCTGCAACCGATCTAATTGATCTTCGATTAACGGCAAAGGATAACGGTCTTTTACTCTTTTTTTATTTAGTTTTCTATAATCGACACAAAGTCGCGTACGGCCGTCCTTTTTTTTTGACGAGAACCACCGGACTAGCATATTCCGAGGTACTAGGTCTCATAATATCTCTCCTGAGCCAGTCATCAATATGTTCATCGACGAGACGCTTGTCGCACGGCGCTAATCTTCGCGGTCTGTCACACACCGGATCGTCATCTTTTAAAACTAAACTCAACTTCACCTCTATCTTTTTAATTCCTTGCGGGCAATACTGGCTTACGATTTCTTTGACACTGGATTTAGATCGATCGCTACGTATATTATCTATCGCACGAAATGTGTCATCCTGAGGCTTTGGTCCCTCTATGGTTTCGATATGGAATATTTCCGGAATCTCTTCCGACGGTTCGAGTTCGGCGCGCGGTTTTTTAATCGAGATTTTTCCCTCTCGGATGTTCAATTCTACCTTATTTAGAAAATCCGTACCAATAAGCAACGCATGTTGTATTACGTTAGTTGGCACCACGGAAATAGAGATAGTAAAACATTCATTTTCGACCTCGATCTCAATGTCGAATTTACCTAACGTCTTATAGCTTTCTGAACCGACACCACGAAACACAATTTCTTGCCGCGTCATCTCGGGAAATCCTAATCGCTGATATTTGTCCTCGCGCATTAGCGATAGATCGCTACCCGTGTCACTTAAGGCCCTTATCGTTTTACCTCGAATTTTTATGTTCTTACAATATTTACCGCTGTGACTCGACCTCGAGACATCGCTTACTTCCCTTACAGCGTTTTTTTTTGGGGGGGCACTTCGCAGCAATATGCCCAAACTCCCCGCAACCAAAGCATTTCGCTCCTCTCGACTTCGATGGACAATCTACCGCTAAATGTCCCTGCACACCGCAATTGTGACATCGCTTTACCTGTGACACCTTCTGTCCATCGCTCACGCCAGTTCCTCGCCGCCCCTTCACATCCTGATCCCGGCTGGGCTGACTCTTCGGACGCAAGGTCACTCTCTCGAACGCCTCTAGCAGCGATGACCTAGTTCTAAGCCGCTGGATTAGCGCTTGATCTCTCATCGCGGGCTCCGGTATCCCTTCGATGATGTACTCGACCATCTCCGCCTCCTCGATTCTACTCCGGTTTCCCAGTATCACCTTCTGGTGCAGGTACTCACTGAACGTTTCGTCTCTTCTCCATGCGCGCTGCTCGAACTGCCTTCTAGCCTGAATTTTGCTAGGNTCGTGAAAGAACATAGCTCTCATCTCATTCAGAAGTTCATCCGCAGTCAGTTCTGAATAATCAAGATCCGAATGAAACCACTCCTGTGCTCTGCCCTTAAGACGTGCGCCCATAAGTCTGACCATATCATCGGTCAGCTCATAGGCATTCTTGAGAGATTTAACCCGTCTCTCCCAGGCCTCGTACTTATCGCCACTACCATCAAAATGACTCAACGAGTCAGCGATGATGTTGAAACTCGGTCATCCAACAGATACGTGTGACACCGATGGACTCGCAGCTTCTAACAAAAGGAGGGTACACCTTTGGTATCACCGAATTTGATTAAATTTTGCAGGTACATAGTATCGATGAAGGAGTGTCGAATGCTATCCAGAGACGACGCACTACGCAACCATTTAAGAGAAATCGCAGTTTAAAGTTTTACACGTACTATAAGTAACGTTGGAATAGGGTAACTTTTGAAGTGGCGGTGTAGCTCAGCGGCAAGGCGTCGCGTTACGAGTCTAGAGCTAGAGTGTTCGCTCCTTGATGGTTTTGTGATTTTTTTTTTTT
>NW_018021153.1:69890-75248 GCF_002006095.1 Pseudomyrmex gracilis
CGATCAACCGAAAAACTCGGTTGAAGGGGACCGGCCCGGAAAAAAATCCTTAGGTGGTGAGCGGATTCGAACTCGGGACCTCCGGGTTCGCAGCCCCTGCACTCAGGCCGCGAGACCACTGGGCCGGTCCCGATTTCGCTTCTCGCTCCAGGACCCTCTTAAGAAATACAGTATTTCCATGAATTACGTATCTATTGATTGTTAAACACAACAAGACGATTGTGATATGTTCTGATACGCTGTGTCGAATTTTGCTTTAATCGACTTTCATGATGCAGTCTCACTTGAAAATATTGATTTAAAATTGCATCAATTAAATTAGGTTTCTGATTCGGTAATGCTGACGTTTGGACGAACATATCTAAATTTGTAAATAAATTGCTCATAGAAAGCAATTTCTTTGTGTCGTACATGAGCTTCTTGAGAATATTTTTGGTAGTTAAAATATTGTTTGTGGTTCGTATAACTCTCTCAGCTGTTTTGCAAATTTTAATAACATCGCTGCTTGGGAATAATAATCTTCCTCTATTTTTTATTTTGCATAAAACTGATGTTGATGTGTCAGTTTCAAAGCTCTCACGGCACATTTGGCAAGAAATCTTTCGAATGCTTCTTACTACAGCACCAGCTATGTAAGACACAACTTCTGAAGTGTATTCATTCCATGACCAACCATTCAAAGTTTCATAATCATGATCAAATGAGATGAAAAGACATTGCGACATTGTCGGAACACTTTCTGTTTCATTGACATTTAAGGCCGTATCTAATTGAAGAACTTTTGTTTCATCTTGGACTGTGCAATTCGCACTTTCAGATACAAGACAGTTAACGTGAGTAATCAATTTTTTGTAAGCAGTTCTAAATTGTCTGCAAGTAGGATTGTTGTTGAATCCACCCATTCTTCTTATACAAGAAAAAATGTTTCTAAGTGATCCTGTGATAATTTGTATGTTAATAAATATAAAAGCAATTTTTTGAAAAGAAATGTTGCCAGTTTGATCCCAGACGGCACATGATATCATTTGATTGTAGAATGATATCGTTTTTACGTTATTTTCGTGATATCATGAGATATTACATCCCTGAAATATCACACAGATATTCTTCTAAGAATATTAGTACTGTTTTCTTTCAAGTATATCTCAAAGACATCGCTTAATATATAGGAAATTTGAATGCAGTGTATTACACTCCCGTGATATTTTTATGATATTTTTGAAATATTTATTGATGATCAAAGAACAAATGAATTTTGGCTATTGAATCAATAACACTGTTGTTGGAGTGTATATATTTAAATCCGTTTATTAACAATTAGATAGCATAAACGCTTTCGACCTTGTATTAGGTTCTTTTCAAATACATTTAAATTTCTTAGATAAAATACGTCGCTCAATGCTGATCGAGAATATCCGCATAGGCCATCCCGACCAACACTTTACAAGGGTGAAATCGCGACTCAGTCACCCTGGCACAGTGGTGTGCATTTTGGAAATATAATTTTAATTGTACATGAGGCTTCTCTTTTTTCATCTTCAAAGATTTCATCAAATAAAACTGGATTTGTTTAGCCTGACCAAGAATCAATAATTAGTAAAAACTTGTTGGTTGTAACATGCGGTAATATAACTGTCTTTAAAAATTGTTTGTACATCTCGGTGGTAAATTTTCCTGATTTTGAACACGTTACAATGACATTTTTGTACTCGTTGGTCAACAAATCAACTTTCTTCTGTACTTGAGGACCAAACATTCCCGAGGACTCTTGCATGCACAGAAAGACAAAAGGAAGGAGTTTTCCTGATGCAATCATACTATACTGTGCAGTATAAGAGTGAGTTAGTTTGTTCAAATGTTTGTTTTCACAAGAACTGTTTTTTTGCCTTGATGTTCTAGAGTTCTATTATACATGGCGTTATACTGACAGCCGGTCTGATCAGTATTGATGACAAAATCTTTATTAAATTTTGCGATTAACGCTTTAGTTTGCATTTAAAATTTTTCAGCTGCTTGTAGTACTTCATCCATTGTACTGCATTCTTTTTCACTTATATTTCGTGATCTTTCTTTGTCTTATTCTATGCTTCTTTTTAAATTTTGTCAACCATTCTTTACTAGCATTGAAAGTAAAAGTGTCCGATATAAAAGGAAACGCTGCTGCCATTGCCCATTGTTGTAATGTCCGGCTTGTCACCTATTAAAGTTAAAAGTTAACATATTGCACGTATTTTCAAACTTTATTTATTTTTATTCATATTTTCCGTTTTGATAAAATACGCTTACCTGCTCATAAGAAGCTCTAGCTTCCTTAAACCGCTCAAAGGTTTCTGCGTCTATATGTATCCATTTATCGTAGATTGTTCCATCCTTTTTGACGTCTTCTTTCCACTTTATGAGATGCTGTTTTTTTGTTAAGCAGGTGCAGCTTTTTTTTTGTAGAGTTGCTAAAGATCACTTTGGATGAGCTTCAGCCAGAGCAACAGTTCTTGCCTTATGTTCCAGAGGAATATAATCGAAAATTCGACTTTTACATTCTTCAGGCTCGTAATTGTCTTCTTCATCATCTTTAAACTATACGATAAGATTTAAAGTTAAATATACAAACAAGTTACGATAAGATTAAATATACAAACAAGTCAGGTCAAAAACACGTTTAATATATTTCGTTAGCTTACCTCTTCGTATCCTTCGCTTTCGCTTTCTTCGAACAATATTAATTCGTCCTCGGTAACAATTTTTCGCTCTCCGAGGATGTTAATAATTTTGTCATAAATCACTTCACCCATAGCCATAGATATGGAGCTTATTTTTTCAGGAGGTGTATCTATTAAAAGACCGTTCTCCTGCAGCAAAAGTGTACAATATTTAAGGGTATTTGTTAATTCACCATTACAGTTCTCGTCGTGTAACGATCGCGTGTCAGTTTCTTCTAATTTTTCTTGTAAATAAGATGGACCAGGTTGATTTTCCATTTTAAAAACGGCACAGAATTTCACTTCAAGTACAGACTACAAATGCTCACAACAAAAGTCACCGAACGACTAACGAGATATGTTTTCCTGTGTCATTATTGACACACAAATGTTTTTNCNGCAACGTATNTTTNATACAGTGTGCTTNGTGCAAGTCAGTATTATGCTTTACTTGTTTTTATGACAANTACCATCNNAAACAATGTAAATATACAGAAAACGAATAATCATTATTATAAATTATTGTTTAATACTTATATGTAATTATTNTTATATGTAATTTATATTTTCAAACACATAAAGAAAAGTTGTTCAAAATACTTGTATGCTTATTTTAAATATTTTTTTAGACTTAATATAAATAATTAAAATAAATAATAAATAATTAAAGACATTTATTTGCGTAAAAAAAAAAAAAAATCACAAAACCACCAAGACGCGAACACTCTACCCTCTAGACTCGTACCGCGACGCCTTGCCGCTGCGCTACGCCGCCACTTCGAAAATTGTCCTATTCCAACGGTATTTATAGTACGTGTAAAATTTTAAACCGCGATTTCTCTTAAACGCTTGAGTAGTGCGTCGTCTCCGGATAGCATTCGACACTCCTTCATCGATACTATGTACCTGCAAAATTTAATTAAAATCGGTGACACCAAAGGTGTATCCTCCCCTTGTAATTTTCTCAGTAAGTCCTTCATGCTTTCCACCTTAGTTTTTAGCCGCGTCACTTTTTGATTTAGAGTCTTTAGCTTAGTCTTATTTAAATAACGAAACTTTTTAAATACTTCCCAACTTTCACAAGAAGTAAAATCTTCACGGCAAAAATCTCCAATAAATCGGGGATGGCAAAAACGCTTTGTAATTGGATTTGCAGATTTCATGTTTTTCCTATAAAAATATATTTCAAAATGCATAATTACAAATAAAGAAATAAATTAGATTTGCGAAAAATGTTTTGTATGTTACCTTTTTAATGATACATAATCTTTATTAATTAGTGAATCTTCATTAATTAATGCTACTGGGCTGGAAACAGCAGATAGTTTTGAATCCACCTCTGATGTAGGATATTTATCATTAGTATCACTGTGTTGTGCGCCAATTTTTGTGTTTAAAATTAAATTTTTAAGGTTTAGTAAGATAAGGCCATTGAGCAATGTGATGAGACATCACTGTCATTGCTCAATGACCTAGTTAAGTTGCAGGAAGGCAGCAGTTCTAGAAAGAACTGCTGGTTGCCACAGGGTGCGACACATCGCCGCATTGTCCGAAGTGCAACGCAGCATGTGTCGACACCGGCACCGGTAACTAGCACGGCCGTTGCTAGGACCGGTGGGCCTGCTGAATCAGCGCGATCAATCTACTATAAATCGATCGCGTGGATGAAGCAGGGAGAGACCGTGATTAGACTGCTAGCTCACTGTGTGGCTCCGCAAGCCGGAGAGTTTACCACAGTGAGGAACAGCCGTGTAAGAAACAAAAGGAACGTTGTAATCGGAGCAATAAAGATAAGAATACAAGTTTGTGCTTAGAACTTCATCTTTACCACCCGACCTTCCTCGACATCCAACAACTGCTAATTATTGTTTCAATTAATGCTGCTGGACTGGAAACAGCAGATTGTTTTAAATCAATTTCTGATGTAGGATATTTATCATTAGTATCACTGCTAATTATTGTTTCAATTAATGCTGCTGGACTGGTAACAGCAGATTGTTTTAAATCAACCTTTGATGTAGGATATTTATCATTAGTATCACTGCTAATTATTGTTTTAATTAATGCTGCTGGACTAGAAACAGCAGATTGTTTTAAATCAACCTCTGATGTAAGATATTTATTATTAGTATCACTGCTAATTGTTTCAATTAATGCTGCTGGACTGGAAACAGGAGATTGTTTTAAATCAATCTCTGATGTAAGATATTTATCATTAGTATCACTGCTAATTGTTTCAATTAATGCTGCTGGACTGGAAACAGCAGATTGTTTTGAATCAACCTCTGATATAGGATATTTATCATTAGTATCACTGCAAATTATTGTAATATTTTATTGCAATTTTAACAAATAGTACAGATGAAATTAATAGATCAAGTGCATTTTTATTTACCTGTTATCAACTGCTTGTTCAGTATTCTTTTCACGTAACGATTTACTACTTGTAAGTATCATTGTTTGTTGTATCAGATGAAGTAAACTGGGAACAGCATCAAGTAGTAAGTATCTTCTTGGCACATCTTTTATTACCTTATATCTAAAGTCAGTGTCTGTGAAATGGTTACTGCAAACAGAACTGCTTTTAGGAACTTGATGTCCTATTATACTGATCCACTTTTCTCTCAATTCGTCTTTTTGAGGAACACTAAATATACATATA
>NW_018021153.1:81833-83849 GCF_002006095.1 Pseudomyrmex gracilis
ACTAAGTAGTTCCAGCGTTGACCGCTCGATAGCGCCGCTTACCCGCGCTAGAAAAAATCAGTCCGGGAACTTTCCGGACAAACTGTGTATAAAATATACATATAAACATACATATAAAATATTAACATATAAAATTAACATATTACATATTTTTGAAAGATATTTAAAAAAACGTATTACTTAATAAAAAGCTACATTTTTTATTATTTTACCAATCAAATCAACAAAAAATAAGAAATAAATATTATTTGCTTTACTAAAGATATACTCATAAAGATATATTAACTACAAATTTCCATAAATTGATAGTTTCACTTACCGATGGAAAGAAATATCACTTCGAACACCGTATTCTAATTTGCAAATACAGCAAGATCGCACCATCATTAATTATATCACTTTTTACTTTTTCATTTTTAAACTGATCTATAACAGCGCCTGCCAAGTCTCTCACAAGTCTGTGCATGCTATCACCTCTCACTATCACTCTCTCTCAATTGACTCTCGGACGTCTATCTTCGTTGCTCTCGGCCACGCCTTCGGCCTGCCGCGGCCACCAATCAACTCACTGCTAGAAAAGAAGAGAACTACTCCACGACTATTTCTGTCTCTTTTAACGAAGACTTCAGCTCCTCTTACACGAATGTTCCGTCTATTATATAAGTTTATGGACTAAACTCAAGGCGATCTTAAAAATAAGTACGGACTATGAATACGGCCCTTTGATCTTTATGGAAACCGTCCGCCATGTTGTTGGTTATGCAAGCGCGCTTAAATATGAATAACCAAGACTGCTTGACAAGCATTCTTACAAATATGTGTGTCACCCTGACGAAAATAAGAAGCTTTATAGAGCGTTGATAACCGTTTAATGAGAATTTTCTGAGAGTTTATACGCTTTCAAACTTTATAAGAATGCTTATATAACGCCAAAAGGTTTGAACTCTTTTGGAACGCTTATCAAACGCTACATATAATGTTTTCTAAACATTCTGCAATGCTAAGGTAACGCTTTTCACAAAACGCTCAGTAAATACTGATAAATTTTCGTACAAAGAGTTTGCTGACAGACTTTTCAAATGGTTAGCAAATACTTTTATGAGTAAGTAATAAAAAATATTAAAAACTACACATTAAAAATCAATTCATTTATTATAACTCGTTTCTTGTAAGGATATTGTAAGTTTATTGTAAGAATAAGATATACTCGTTTATTGTAAGAATATTGTAAGTTTATTGTAAGAATAAGAAAAGTATTGATATATTAGGTTGTCCCATAAATTCGTGCCGCGGTGTTTTTATACTTCTCGCGTTACGTTTTATAAACACAGAGCGATACAATGACTTGAGTGACTAAGCTTTTATACTTCAGTTTAGTCTGTAGAAAGCATTCGAGAGTCACAGGTCGTAAAATTATAAGAATTTTATATTTAATATCCGATAAAATAATGAGTAAAATGCATGTTCATTTTCGTCATCTCATGCTGTATCCCACACAGCAAAATATGTCATAAAGATGAATGAAATAAATTCGGTTGTAGGAGCCGTTTGCAGGATGTTGTGTAGAGAATGTGCTTGAAAATATATATATGTATACACATATATACGTCGAAATTTTTTTCCTCCATATAGGATGCTGGATTTGCATCACGTATATACGAAGGACCCCGAATACCCCTCTAAATAATTTTAAAATATTGCGAAAAAAACTCCTTAGCCAGGAGTCAAACCTGGAATCTCCGGCTTTCCGAGCCGTCGCCTTCCCTGTTAGGCCACCGAGGCACTTGGAGTTTGTCTTGCAATACTTAGCACATTTATCGAATATTAATCAGATAATAACTCCATCTTCCACCAGCGTAAATTTAAAGTAATAATAAACAAGAAGAAGATTCTTCGGGCTCCGGAGTCTTTAAACAAATGAATGAAATAAATTCGGTTGTAGGAGCCGTTTGCAGGATGTTGTGCAGAGAATGTGTTTGAAAATATATATATGTATACACATATATACGTCAAAAT
>NW_018021154.1:0-26037 GCF_002006095.1 Pseudomyrmex gracilis
AGAAAAAAGACAAGAGAATATTGAAAAGTAAGATTCCCTAATTTATAGAAAAAAGACAAGAGAATATTGAAAAGTAAGATTCCCTAATTTATTCTTCTTTCCTTTTTATTTACTCTCCTTCACCCTTTCTACACATTCTTTAATATTTAATATTCTTTAATATTTAAACATAAAGTATACAGAGTCGTGAATATAATTCTATTATTTTTTAACTTTTTACTTCATTTTTATTATGTTTATATTCTATCTTTTAAAATAACGTTATTTTCCGCTTTCTTTCGAGATTTTGTTTTAATTTTTATCTATCAACTTTTTTAAAAGTAAAATTAGAGTCATTCGCGTTTTCGCGGTTTTCGCGTAACATTACAGCAACGGGGCCACCGGTAAGGTTAAACGTGGTCTCGCGTCGTGGGACTACGGTCATCTCGTCGTGGGCGCGCATCCTTCGCATCGTGGGACAGTAAAGGTAGGTTCCTGATTGCTACGTGGGACTGGAGTAGAAGATACATCGATGGACGGCGAGGGACTACGCGCAACGGTACGTTATTATAAATAATTTATTCTTCTCACAAAAAAAGCACCTCACTGTTAGAAAGGTTGCTCTTTTTTATATATATTATCTTTAAATTTGTAGTATAATGTACACACAAGCATATTGCAGTTTTTAGAGTTATATATGCCTAATAAATTTTAAATATAGTAAGTTAATTAAATTATTCTGAAACGGTTTCTTTTATAATAGTCTGGAAAAAAATCCTTCATATATGGACATATTCTATATCTGTGATGATGTTTAATTAAATACAATCATATATGAGATCTTCTCAATCTCATGCAAAATTAGTATGCCTAGATATAGAATTTGAGCATACATGAAGAATTGTTTCCCAGAAAAATAATGATTTAGAATTAAACTATTTATTATCTTCTATATCTCTACAATACAAAAATTTGTGAGAAGAATAAATTATTCTGCATGAGTAGTAATCGCACTGATTTTTCACTATATCGTCACTCTCTACGTATAATCTTGTAACTCCGAAACGCAAATTTTAGAGAAGAGCAGTTTAAAAGTTTAAAGGTTCATATAGTTTCCCTAGTTAAGGGATCTTTTGGTTTTAAATTTTTACCTTATGAATATTTTTTTAAATATTTGGTGACCATAAAGAACATGACTTTTTAAGCGTTATCATGCAATAAACTGAAAATCCGGTATGTGACACTTATGTAATTATACGTAGGGAGTGACGATTCTTTTTTGATGAAATTTCCATTTATTTGTATATTGTGTGATTTAAAACAATACTGTAATATTTCTTTTATATATATGTGCTTTTTTTATTTTTTTTTATATATTTTTTATATATTTTTTTTAATATATATTTTTATCTGTATTGTCTACATTTACTTTCATATTTCTATATCAATTTCTCTTAAAGAACCGATATAGAATTTTTTTTTAGAGACTTATGTTCTTTTATACTTCTATATCAATTTCTCTTAAAGTACTGATATAGAATCTTTTTTTAAAGACTTATATTCTTTATATCTTTTTTCTACATCCACTTTTATATTTCTATATCAATTTCTCTTAAAGAACCGATATAGAATCTTTTGTCGGAGACTCATGTTCTTTATATCTATTCTCTTGTTTATACTTATTTTTTTCTATTTTATCTTTGCAAAAATATATAATTAAATATATATTTGAAATATATATATATATGTATATTTAAATATATATTTTTACTTTTTTCATATTTTATCTCATCTATAAATACATGGTAGGCTTTATCGGATGAGTACATACTTTCTTTAAATCAAATAAAATATAAAAACTCGGTCGCGAAAGTAAAATAAATTTAAAATAATACTTTTTAATTTTAAAACAATTGCCCCTCGCGTAAAATATTTGATAGGTTTTAAAACTTTTCAAAGTAAATAGGTAGGTAGGTAGTTATCTGTGTAGGTAGGAGATGCGCATCTACAAGCGTTTGTAGAAAATAAATTAGGCCGGATAGATAAGAAATATGTTAGATCGGAGGTAGGTAGGTAGAAGAAATAAAAATGTACAATTAGGATCAAGGCTGTTATGCAGCCTTAATCCTAATTAATGAGGCTAGTAACGTTTAAGATATGTCAGATGTTTAAGATAGGTAGGTAGGATTATATATACTATGTATATATATTGTATAATATTGTATTATTTTGTATTATATTGTATGTTATATGTAATATATGTAAACTATTGTATTCTATTATAATGTATAAAAAATTGTAAAATGAAACTTGAAAATTGAAAACACACTGATAAAGAAGTGTAATAAAGCAGAGTAATAGATATCCTTTTTGGAATTGCAACTTTTCAAACGTATATATTTGTGTACCGGCAAAAACCCTTTGTGTAATATACATGTCTTTTTGTGTAATTTGTATTTAAACGTATATATATGTAGTTTTTGAGAAAATAAAATAAAATTTATAAAGCAAAAAGCAGCAAATGATGATGTAAAAGGAGATGATACACTCCACGAATTCTGATGCTGCTCGCTAAAATAATATTATTTTCTTGACTATCACATCTTTTCTGATATATCACATTTATGTTGTACGAAAAGTTGCAATAGTTTTTCTTATCCTTTTCTGTTTTCCTTTCTCATCTTCTCATCACGAGATCGGTCATTTTAAATTTCAAAAAAAATCAAATTCACGCTCTCGAATATACTCGCACACTTAAAGAAATTGACCATTTAAACTCGTGCACATAGCACAGAATAGAACCGCACGCTGTGAACATAGCGCACCGACATGTCGTTTGTGGCTGTGTAGTTCCAATGGCTTAGTTTACATCGTCAAAACTTGATACGCGTATTAAGTTTGGTGCGTACCAAAGCCTTTAGTACGGGTGCGTTTACATCAAACGTACTAAAAAACAAAAAAAAATAATACGAATATAATTTATGTCGATTGCTTCCTAGCAGTGATAGTTGGAATTAATGTGCTTGAGTTTTTTGTTGCAGATTATGTATAATTTGTTTCAATAAAAAACGTGTATAATGTAGAGTGTATAATTTATTTGAAAAAGAATGAATAATAACAGTGTACAAAAATATATAGCTTGAGCCGTTTTAAAAAAACCTCTTTTTTCCATATCTTCAACTAATAAATTAAAAATATTTATATGTTTGTGTTTTTTTTTTCGTCTAGTTAAACAACAATTAGCTTTTCGAGGCATAATTCCAAAAATGTTTTTGTTTCATCTTCTTCTCAATTCATATCTTTTCTGCAAGACATTTTGATTAGAGAGACTGAAAGATTATAAGTTTATAGTCTTTTAACCTATATCTTTTAATCAAAAAACAATATTAATAATATAACAAAGTCAAAATTAATAAAAACGCAGCTCGTAATATCTAAATAAATATGTCACAATATTAAAATCAATATACAACAGGCCAAATTTACGAGCAAAATCTGAAGATGTTCTTTATTAATCAAGCTTAACACCATTATTTATTTTTTTGTGATACAACACTTATTTCACAACATTTATTTATAATAATTTTTATGGTCTGTTGCACAGGTTGCACACAGGACACGTCAATGCGTAAGCTCGAGCATTTTCTCGATTCCCTCTTTCTTTCAAAAAGTGGTCACTCAATACGATCGCCATGACGTACAGTAGGGAGCAACATATCGAGCGGCTCTAGGGGAAGTATTTCTCGGAAATTTCTTCTTTAGCTGCTCCTATTACTGCGCGCTCTTTTCCTTCGATCTCGGACCGTTGGCGGAAACCGAAGAAGAACGGCGCGCGATAATATAGAGCATCTAAAGGAAAAATTCCCGAAAAATATTTCCCTTGGAGCCTCACGATATGTTGCTCCCTACTGTACATTCGTCCCCGGATTTGCCTATCCCCACTACCAATACGTTCCTTCTTGTTTCTTTTCACTCAATGGACTTGTGCACATAGCACAGAATAGAACCATGTCCACGTTTGAACGTAACGTACCGACAAGTCGTTCGTGGACATGACTACTGTTAGTTGTCAATGTGCACCACTTATGGATATTGCGCTGGCTTACAGAGCGGAAAAGCGATTATTCATACTTTTACGAGCCTGGCCGCTCTCAGGTCCGAATTTATTAGTCGTTTTGAATTTGGTTTTTTGAGTTATATGCATGGTGTAAAAGGAAAGGTGTCCCGTTTCGACGGATGCGCAGTATTTCATGTTTATATCGCGCGGTGCAAATGAGCTCAATTTCTGATTGGTTGAGATTATAACCCACCGCCACATTATGCGCAATGGGACACCTTTCTTTAGCTGCGTTCCGTTTCACGCATGTGCGCGAATTTGTCTATACTATACGTGACGTGTACTATAGATAAATGCGCGCATATGCGTGAAACGGAACGCACACTTTGTATACCATGGCCATATGTGCATCAAACCAAACTATTGGTTTGTCAATCGCATATCTCAAAAGTTAATATTGTTTGTATTAATTGCTGTGAATTTGTGAATATTTTAGTATTATTTAGTGCAACAACGTTGTGAAACTTGTCGGTGAGTAAAATATTGATATAAATGCAACACGTTAAAGATGCGAGTTTTTTTGCCTCGCATCTTTAATCTCATTTTACATATTCCAAATTGTATTTTATTTTTACGAACTTTACATGATATATTAATAATTAATTTGACGAATATGAGAGCAATTAAACACTAGTAAATTATTTCAAAATGTGAGCAGAAATAGAAAATGTCATGTTATTTACGTGCGTCGCAAAAGCGTTCACATAACCTATGTAGTTTTTTATTTTGTAACATTTATTATAAACAAATATATCAGTAATTAAAAAGTTATTATTTTATAAGTAATCTCTATTTTATAATCTCTATTTATAAGTAATATCTCTATTTTATAAGTAATCTTTATTTATCACTAATATTATTATTTTATATTGCAGCTGTATAATAGAACTAGTTTAATCACTGAAAATGGCCGATGCACAATCAATCGCAGAACATAAGGAAGAATCAGATAAACAAGACGATTCTGTGAAGAACTATGAATTTGACGGACAAACTTACATTTATACCGATAAAGCAACAAACGTCACGTACAAATTCGATCAAGAGAACAATAAATGGATAGTGAAAGATGAGAAAGATAACAAAGAAAGTTCTGAGAAAACTGAAAAAAAGGGAAATCCTGATTTCAGTGCAGCTGGTGTTTTTGGTTTTGAAAACGATACACACACTTATACCGATCCAAACGATGGCAGTATGTACTTTTGGGATAAAGAGAAAAGTGCTTGGTTTCCAAAAGTCGACGAAGACTTTATGGCACGATACCAGATGAATTATGGTTTTACCGACACCAGTGTATCACAGCCGAAATCAACAGAATTAAAACTTAATCATCCTTTTCCACAAAAAAACACCAAAGAAGAAAAAGAGCAGAAGAGAATAGAAGCAAAACGGAAAGCTCAGGAACCACCAACCTGGTTCGAAGTTGATGAGGCACATAATACAGCTATTTATGTCTCTGGTCTACCTCTGGATATTACTATAGACGAGCTTACTCAGCTCTTTACTAAATGCGGCCTTATAGCAAGAGATGAGAAGGGCAAGGATAAGATCAAATTATACAAAGACAGCAACGGTGAACCAAAAGGGGATGCTCTTTGCACCTATATCAAGGTAATATAATATGAAGTTTACTCTTTTTTTTTTCTTTATACGTACGTAAAAAATACATGTACACTTACAAACGTAGCAATGAAACAAAAACAGATACTAAATTAAAATGAGAGTTTTGTATTGTCTCTCTTTTTTACTTTTCTATCTAATTCTATAATTACATTCCTGATAGGAAACCATTTAGAAAATTATGTGACGAAATCTTGCACTAAAATTGTAATTTGCAATTATACAGACATATTTTAGGAAATAGATGTAAAAACATTGATCTTTTCTGAAATATTTGTAGTTGTTGTTTGCAAAATTACTTTCCAAATACTATTTCGGCAAAAGAATAACGATATGGCGAGTCATCTTAGCAGTATATTTGCAAACTTAATTTCACAAAGAAATTGTTTAATAATTGGAGGAAAAAATTTCAGCTATGCGATGTTTAAAATATATAGAAATATAATTGCATATGAAGAAATCAACTTAATTCATGTACCCTGATAGGAAAACATTTACAAAATTATGCGACGAAATCTTGCACTGAAATTGTAATTTGCAATTATACAGAAATGTTTTAGGAAATAGATGTAAAAACATTGATCTTTTATAAAATATTTGTAGTTGTTTGCAAAATTATTTTCCAAGTACTATTTCGGCAAAAGAATAACGATATGGCGAATCATCTTAGCAGTATATTTGCAAAATTAATTTCAAAAAGAAATTGTCCAATAATTGGAGGAAAAAATTTCAGCTATGCGATGTTTAAAATATGTAGAAATATAATTGCATACGAAGAAATCAACTTAATTCATGTATATATATATATATATATATTATAGAAATGCATAACGACTTTTTCGCAATTTTTGACAAATATCATTTACAAATTTTTATTTCGACAAAACTGTTGCGTTATGGCGAATCATTTTAGTGCAATTATTGCACAAATGTGCCTATTAGAGATACTTTTATAAAATCCATATATTTGTGATTATAGCAAAAACAAAAATCTATTATTAATATTACACTTATATTTAAATATTATTATTATCATTATACATACATTAGTGAGCTGCACTGATGATAAAACAAAATTATAACATGTCAAGAATTTAAAAAATATTTAATAACAAAAAGAGATTAAAAAAAAGATTTAGATATAATAAAAGACGTGATAAGCAGCAAAAAGTAATAAAATATTATAAGTATAAAATGTGTATATATATATATGTATATACAGGAATATATTATTAAAAACTATTATATTAACTGTTAAATTATTAAAGTTTATAAAAATTTATAAAAGTTTTATTAAGGTTTACTAAAGTTTACAAGTTTACAAAAAAGTTTTATTTTCTTTTATATTATTTTTTATATATACATATGTGTGTATGTGTAGTGTGCATGTGTACATTAATATAAAATATTAATATATAATACATAATGTTTCGATTTTTTGTGTATCAATTATATTGATAGTTAAAGATAAAAAAAACTACAAAGTAGGATAACTTTTTTTCTTCAGTTGTGTTCCAATCTATCATTTTCATTTTAAAAACTGGCAACCTTGCTAGTTACGCTTAATTGACGCTTAAGTGACGCTTAATTGATACAATGCAAATTTGTCACGCCATACGATGACAAAACAAACATGTAAATAGAGCTTGAGATGTGTTTAATGAATATAATATGAATTATCTACTTAACTCGCATAAAACATTACGATACACAACTTAGCAATACACTCGCTATAAACAAATTTATAGAGAGACATAATGTAATGAATAATTTAGTGAAAAATGATATTACGACTGAAAGAATAAGAGAAAAAAAAGCTATTGAGACAAGCGTTAGTTAATATACATCGATGTATATTACCTATGTGTTGCACCACACAATTCTTCTATTTATTATGTCTCAAATCTTTGCGCGCGCGCAATGTCAGGCAATACCGAACGAGGTCTATTACATAAGATCCGATTGATTTTATCATGTTTCGTCGAATCTCATTTAGATCGATCACATAGCAAAGAGTTTTTTGCAACAGAAATAATACTTTTGACATTTTCTGTTATTGTAAAAGTTTGTTATAACAATATAATATTTTGCAAAGTGTTTTTCTTGGAAGAAAAGAGAATACAAGATCACAGAACGATTAGAGAAAGGGAAAAAACTTTTTTATGTTGTAATAATACATTTATAATAAAAATACGATCATATAAAATATATTCATCGATTTTTTTAAACGATGTTTTTCAATTAAACCAAAGTGAATGGCTGCTTGTGCCGCACAATATAAATGTCGCAAAAATATAAATTTCCAACTCGTTGGTCGGGACGAAGAGAGATACATATGTATTCCACGCACGGCGTCGTCGATCGCAAGGTGTGTTATACAAAATTTGTTAATATAATAGCAAACCGTAATTATAATATGTATGTTACAGTGTAAAATGGCATTAATAGTTTTTCTTTGAAAGTTTCGTGATAACGAAACTTTTTTACGTTTTAATACTTGTTTTTAGCGGCGTGTGTCATGTCAGAGCAGCTTTGTGGCCGCAGCCGTAACTAATTGTTTGATGAAACCTAAATTCTTCTCTTAGCTTAGACGTAACTTTTCTCTCAAGGCTTGAGTAAAACTTCCTCTTGTGCTAAATCATTTATTTTACTGTGGAACTGCGATAGAACATTCATATCCGCCAAATTCTGAGGTTGATGGTTGTTAGATCCGCCGTCCGGAAAAACGTCGTATTTTCGTCTTTGGGGTAACACTTGAGCAACCCTGACCACAGGAGGTTGTTGCAAGCGGGTTCTGTTTGAACGTAAGGTCTGATGTCGCGCACGTTCTCTGGGCTCCGTGACTTTGATGCTGTCAACAAATGAAAAATTTATTAATATATCGCAAAAGTTAGAGGTTTTTTTTTAATAATTAAATATTTCTAAGGTTTAAACGTTATATAAATGTTTTTTTTTTTTTTTTTTTGACGAGTGAACACATACGCACGCGCACATGCATAATGTATACTAAACAAATGTAGCGTGACAAAATTAGTACTTAGAAGGCGGTCGTGACCCCAATTTGACACCGTGAGCCCACTGCTGGTTCGCTCTTTGGTCCGTCCAATTTCTTCTCCAAGTTTGGCTTTTTTTTCTTCCGTCTAATTTTTTCTGATCATCCGAAAATTTCTTGCCCTTCTTTCTGGGCTTTAATCTTTGGTTTTGCGGTGCAGAAATGTCAGATTTCTTGCGTCTCCTGACTGCGTGAGATACGAACAATAAATTCATAAAGTGAATTCAGTTATCGATCATATTGTAGGAAAATTTTATTTTTTTTTTTTACTGAAAGTGTTACACAGCGTATCTCTCTCTCTCTCACCTATACGGCCAGCTGGTACTTCGCATATGTAATACTTCCGTTCGACACAACTTCTCGCACTCCACTTGTATTTGAATGCGGGATCCATTATGACACAATGCCAGGCGTACTTCTCCGATTTCTCGGTCTCGGCTTTGCCGAAACTCTGAAAGACCATTTTCTCACCTGTCACACCCCATTCCCAGGCCATTTGTTGCCAGTTAAAAATTCCACCGATCCATCGCTCCAGTTTTGCTATCGGATATTTCATTGATTGTTAGATTGACGGATTGACATTATACGACATAATACGACGTTCAAAAATCAGAAACGAAAACAATTTGACAGCAGCTCGTACTCACTGAATTGTTCTCCCATCAAATACTTTCTCAGTATCTTGTCCTTTCCATTTCTGTCTAATATAGCCAGAGTTGCGTTTCTGTCTTTGCAATGGAAGTACGCTTCTCTCCAAGGTGCGGTGCCCGCGCTCAAGTAGTAGCAAAATCGTTTCAGTCGAAAGAATCCTACCGGACATGCAAATCGTCTCACAGGTTCGTGCTGACGCACTGCCGTAGATTGATTCCTCGCTCGGGAGTTAGCTCCGAAATTTTGCGAGTCCCAAACAGCTGTGGATAAACCTAAAAAAAAAATCAACAAACAGATCCGTCACATACGCGTATTCTTAATAAATTGCAACAAACTCTAAATCTTGGATTTTCTTAGGTTTCAAGATTTATGCAAATCTCGACTTTATATACCAAAGAGTAATTTTTCAATCAATTGTGTTTTGTGTATTGTATTATTTGTAGTGATAATATATTTTTATTCGCGGCTGCATAAAAACTTACAGCTATTTAAATATTTTGACTCAGACTTGATTGTGCAGTCGTTTGTGGTGAAAAATTTCATCTTGCAAATGTGATTCAATTATTAATGATTCAATTATTTTTTGTAGAATACAAAAAGTAAGGTGCTAAATTGTAACTTTTTTTTGTCAATATTTCCGTTATAAAACCCATTGTTTGTATAATACTTAATTTTTTCTGTTTTACTTGTCATAATTTATGTGCATACCTTATGATGTTTCGTTTCGGATGAATACATTTTTGTTCCGTGGCCTTCGAATTTATGCATTATATTATATAAGTGTCGTCTTTCGATTCACGCGTGATTAAGCAGACACATACTTATCATTATTAACATAAATTATTAAATATTATCTCACATAATAGATTATTACTTTCTATGTTTATCTATGATAACAGTTTCCCATCGTTAAGGTTTGAGCGCAATAGAAAAAATATTAGGAATAAGAATTAGAAATGAAAGTTAAATGTGCTATACACTAAAAAAAAACTAAAATATAACGTATAAATACAGGAGGTATGTCATGGCTGCATGATATACAGCCTATATTTATATACATTTATGTTATATTTTATAATGTAATGCGTGATGTTTGGCTTCGAATATTTTTTAAACAAAAAAGTCTATAGCTTCAGCCAATTATCCATATTACTTGTTATATTTTATGTTTTCGCATTGTGCATTACATTTAACACCTCTGTTTTTAATTCCTATTCCTAATATTTTTTCTATTGCACTCAAGCCCTTATTCTCATAGACGTAATATTCAAGTGTAAAAGAACGATTTGTTTTGTGACAGAAAGCCCGCGATAGAATTCATCATATTTCTGTAATTAGTGATGAACTGTAAATCTTAATTTTTATCTTTGTACTCATGTATAACACACACACACACACACACACACACACACACACACACACACACACACACACACACACACTTATGTATAAAATGTTTTTTCATAATAAATTTTTATAAACAGGTACTTAAGTTTTTTATTGTACTTTACAAGCTATATTTTATCTAACGCAAAATAATATTAGTTTTATCATTGAAGAGAAAAAAGAATATATATGTGTTCATTATAATGTTGCACAATTTCCCTACAGAGGATTAGATAACTTGATTGATTGAAACTTTTAGGGCGTGACGAGAATCTTTTGAGAACGAAATAGATTAGTATAAATAGCACTTCTGTTTATGATAATATTGACGGATGATTACGCAATAGCTATTCTTATTTGTAATCGAATTCTGTCAGAGGTGGAGACATCTTAAAATGTAGCATCTCTCAAGCGCGCGTAATAGTTTAAAAAATTGTGATTCTAAAAAACGATTTTTTTTTTTACACTTTCGAGACAAAATTAATTTAAATTAATTTAGTTCATTATGAAGGCGCACACGACACATTAGCAGTAATTGTCCGATATACGTATTCGATTAAGTATTCACGAATTCAAGTCCGTGAGTCATCGTTGCATAAATCGATCCCGCAGCATGCACGTCTCTCACTAGAAATTTCATCTATAATAGTCACCCAGTATCATGTGACTATTAATAAATACCAGTGAGTCTTAATAAATACCAGAGACTCTTGAATCTCTTTCTCACCACAATCTTTCAGCATGGAATATTCTTCTTCGCACGACAATTACGCGCGTGGGGACCAGCAAACATTTTTATTGCGCACAGTTCGTATCAATTTTACGAGGATTTTACAGAACACGCAAACTTAAGATAAAGACTAGAAAAACCAACGCGTGTTAGGCCTTTCCAACTTTACTTAAAAATCAGGATAATGTATAACCGGTTTGATTTATATATATATATATATATATCAGTTTTAGTCTGAATAATAAATGACCCGAAGTGAATTAATTAGAAATTTGCATAGCTTTAGCTGTTTTACTGTTAAATTATTATATTTATAAAGAGTTCCTGAAAAGAAACACTTGTATATTACAAAATATTGAATTAGAAACAACAGTCTAAAGGTCTTCTACAGTCATAACTAAAATTCATTATTATTATTATTTTATTATTATTTTTTTTTTTTTATTGTTATTATAGTATTTTTATTATTATTTTTTATAGATTTTGATAGAATCTTTACCTACGTAGCTGAGTGAGAAGTGCAATTTTTATTATTATAGTATTTTTTATTATTATAGTATTTTTATTATTATTTTTTATAGATTTTGATAGAATCTTTACCTACGTAGCTGAGTGAGAAGTGCAAATAAGATGCTTAACGCTGCATATAGAATACACAGTTTAGATTTTTTCATTTTATGCATATTAAAAAGTTAATCGCACGCAATTAATTTACGAAACACGTATTAAAACAACGTGTGATTTATGTAAATTCATGTTTCACTTACGTTGTTTTTATGTTTGCACATATATGTAAGTGACGCCTTAATCAGAATCACATAGTAGTAATTCTACGTTTTCACGTACAATAAAAACTTTCAATTGCTCGCAATCTATATTTTTATTAATTATACCACGCAGTCGATTTCAGATTTAACTGCAATAGATGAAAGTAACATACTACACACACACACACACATTTGTCAGTTGGAAAAAAAAATTATAATTTATAATTAGCGCAGGGAGTGTGCGATATTTAATCGTACGTATAATTAATAAACCGTTAACAAAAATTATTCCGCGTTTAAAACGCTTTTAACGAAGCTGTTAGAAAATCCATTACGATAAACACGTTTCTTGTCGGAGATCTTCATCGCGCTACCGCATCCAGCTACACGCGAACCTCGCCAAAGATGGATACCGCTTTGGGCCGTTGCAAATATGCAACTTGAAATGCGAAACTAACAAGCGAGATAGCTACTGTATATTTTATTCCGTGAGGAAGATCGAGTTTCAGTTGAAAACTTTTTAAGTCTGACGTCGTGACGCCCTTTCAACTTTCTTCTTTCGAAATGTCTGCAGATTTTCTGATCTGTGCCATACATGCCGCATATAATACGCGAGTATATTTATGACGAAATTTAATATCCTACGATATCGCACATTTATATTGAGATAAAAAACTAGACTTGCGATATTAAAGAGAACTTAAATGTGAGTCACGAAACTTGTTTCCCTGGCAAATATCATGTTCTCTTTAGCGTAAACAAAGACCAATAAATTTTCTTCTTCTTGGCAGACTCGCGTGTATGTATCATCCTTGCGTAATCGTATGCGTCTTCTTATCACAGGTGCGCAAACCGTGTTGTTGACTGATACAGAAATAACGTCTAAGCTAACAATGAGATATACCGCGTGAAAAAAAAATAACGACGGGTTATTTGCGTAAATGTTCAATAAGCGGGAGAAATCGTGTGTAAAATTATTTTTTTTTCCTGTTTATAAAAAAAAAGTATAAAATTATAGATAATTATATAAGTAAATAAACTCTCGAGAGCGCGTTTATAATATTTTTCCATTCGGAACGAATGTAAAAAAAAAATAGGAAGATATGTGTGTACACAGTAGCAACATTTTTTGTATGAGTTTGCAAATATATAGTCGTACATTTGTCGGAAGTGCCATGAAATTGCAAATAGCGCAAAACGATAATCGATGAATTTGCGTAACCGTCTAGCGGAGCATTTTTTTTCAGCAGAGTTAACCATAGTGTTCGTTGGAATAGAAATGTAATTGCACACACAAAATGTGTATACTTATTATTTCCGTTCTCTCTGCTTATTATCAGTAACTTTTATTTGGTATTACGCTGTAACCAATAAACCTCCGAGAAGAAGAGGTCTCGCGCAAATCATTCTGTTATCGATAGTCGCGACTTATATAGAGTGTGTATCTCTCTCTAGCTATCTATAACTTACACACTTTCATTCATACAGCGCTTATAGCACAAGGTTAACGTCGACACTGCTTGGGTGGACGTTCTTCTCATATTTCCAGAATTTATCGCGAAAGACTAATATTGTCAATAATTATGTGGTTAACCTTTGGCTTTTATTTAGCGGGGGGAAAAAAAATTGATTAGTTCCCGCTAATTAGAGTATTTTTGCTCGGCATAATTTGTAACCGTATAATTAGCAGTCGATCGCAAAAATATCAAGTGATATATACACTCACACTTGAGTTGCTTCCAATAAAATTATAAATTATACTCTATTGTGCTCTACTTTATATATCGTCATTACGTAATTTCTAATTGCGAGTTTTTTTTTATTTCGTGTTGTTATAATCGTAATCTTGCGATTGTTTCGTCACGACCTAGTTTGTTTTTTTTTCTGACGCGGATTTAACTTGACGTGATTGTTAGTATTCTGTCTCTTTTAGATCTCCGATCGTGAAAATATATAGACGATCGTCTCTGTTCCGAAACTGTCTGTCTGTCTGGATGAAGGCGCACGTGCGCCTCAATAGTTAATTTACATTTTGTCGTTACCTTCGACGGAAAATACACGGTAAAACGCGAATAAAATGTACGCGCGTTCCGTACGAAACCGTCTGCGCAACATATTCGTTTCACCAGCAGGCTGGTTAATCTCACATGCAGAAATGTCATATAACCGATATAAAGTATGCACCTTGCAACATGCATTCCGCTTATAAAAGTCTGTCTGAGAATTTTATTAAATTTTATTATAGGATGTTTTTTTTTTTTTTTTGGTTCTTTCCTGGTAAACACACAAAATTTTAATTGAAACATGTGTACATATATATATATGTGCGTATATATATATGTGTGTGCATGAGTGAATGAATGTATGAGTGTATGAGAAAGAAGGTCAAAACAAATGTAATTAACACAACTTAAACGCGTCTTTAAAAACCGTTGCGGTACAGTAATCTACTTTCTTTTCTCAATTACTTATATAATAACAATGTCGAGAAGAATTCCGTAAGATTTTGACGATCGGCACCTTTGATATTTTTATACATCATTTTTATATATAATTGATTTTTTTATGTATAATTTATAAGAAAAGAAAGATTTCTTTTTATAAAGCGTGACACGTCAGATTGTGACGCTGATTGTTAACAACACAATCATACATGATCTCACAATCTTCATACAGATAATTTGCATGTTGCGCCTTGGAGCTTCCTGTTCTATCTGTTATTATATTTACTGTCGATTAACGAAGTATATTTAATCAAGTTATGGTTGTACAAACAACCATCTTAACCGTGTCTCACAATCAATATCAAAACAAAGTTCTCTTCACAGAAGAGATAGCGATAATCTTGTGTATATCAGCAAAATTTTAACAATATTTAATATTTTTTAAAAATAATCCGATTTCTTGTCAATTTACAAAAATTGAAGTTTGTTAAAGAAAATTTATAATTTAGACACTTTTAATACGACATTTTTGTATTGATAAATTTTATAATTTTGACAGCCATTTGGCAGAAGGAAATTTACATTGTGGACATTAATATGTACACAATTGTTTATTTCTACGTTTTATTTCAATATCATTGAATGCAATTGTTTTTTTATGAATCCAAAACTTGTATAACATGTTCGAAGTATTTTCACACACACACACACATCTAATTGCCGGTATATGGTTTTATGCAATACAAAAATATTTGTAACAATTTTTCGCAAATTGTTATAAATATTCACAGTGCACAGAAAGAGAAATAGTTATTATTTTTCTATTTGTTTTTTTTTTAACTTACTATTATTCTTCCCGTATTTTTACCACCGCTCTCTGTAACACATTTCGCGTCACATTAATCTCGAATCTTCCCGCTCATTAAAATTTCGCTCTCGCCCGCCAATTTGCTTAATCCACTTTGCACGGAAAGGATAAATTACCTGCGAAGCATAGAAACAGGATCCAACACTTCCACATGATTACCCGACACGTCGTATTTATTCCCCGAAGTATTTGATACAGTGACTGCGATGCACGTGCAAGATCGTCCTCATTCTCGTTCCTTGAACCTCACGTCTCTTCCGATTTTGCACATCGGTTCGTAAGAATCATTACGCGAAGTCCGCGTATATAGACCGCAAGACGAAAAGAAAATTCAGCGCCAATTAAAGTTTTTTTTTTTTCTTTTCTCTTTTCTTTTTCTATGAAAATCTCAAATCTTATCGATCAATATAGAAGATATCCGGACTAAGTCGATCCAGACACGAAGATCGTTCTACGGCGAAGGTTCGCGGCTGACTGAAGCCGCCGCTTCCATTCCGCTCGGCGCGTACCTTCGCGCGCTCCGAGCTTACGAGCGGAATTCTCTCGCGCCTCCCCTGTGTCGTCACATGCCACCGCCATCATTTCTTTTTTTTGACTGAAAAATCAACAGATTTGTCATAAAAAAAAAAAAAAAAAAAAAAACGTAATTTATGCATCATGGTTTTTTTTTCGAATGCGCTTTGCGCGCGGTTACTTGTCGAGATAACTGATGGCATGTTTTTGCCTATTTAATGTTTGGTTTTGCATTTTCTGCTTATTTTTTATTTTCACAGTTCGGATAATGTATCTGCGAGAAAAATTTTGATGCGTGTGAAACAGTGGTTCGCGTATACAACGGAGTTAATTGTTTGACTAATGTGGGCGCGATATGCGATGTCAAACTTGTGTGCTTTACATTTTCTTGAAAAATGACGCAATTGCAGAAGTTTTAAACGAAAAGTTTTATTTGCTAAAACCGAATGTTTTTATACTTCTCTTCTTGATGGTTTATACTTCGATTTCTAATTGCGAGAACAAACATTGGAATTTATTGTTGATTGCATACAAACGCGTAAAAGGTAATTTACAAAGCTACGCGTTCTGCATAATATCATTGTTACTTGCTTAGGATATAGATATAGACTCAAGGATATAGATACACAAAATTAAAAAGCGCAGAGCGTGCGGTAATTACGTTGCCAACGGATATAGAAATTGTTGAACAAACTCTCACAAAACGCAGCTGTGCGTTGTAACCGCGAAACGTTTAAGAAATTGCACGTCAACGAGCTTAAAGTGTTCACATTGTGTGCTCGATATTAGTATCATAAAGTAGAGTTAAAAGCGAAGAAATGAGGGAAATAAAATCTATTGTAAATTATTGTTACATTTTTTATAATAAACGAAGTTTTGAAGAGATTTATAGAAAAAACGCGCAATAGGAATTGTGTAAATATCGTGTAAAACTCACAAGTTATTGGTTTCTTGTGTGTTTGGTGTGTTGTTGCAACACAAAGTTGCTAAATAAAATAAAAAATGATATAAGGAAAAAAATGTTTGTTGTATGTTTACGATTATCGTTTGAAATTAGAAGCGTGTGAATAATTATGGATCTTATATATAACAACTATACCATCAGTTGTTAATATTGCTTGATAGATATAATTAATAATTTATTAAAAATTGTAACTATCAAAGGAATTGTAAACATACGAGCTTCGTGATCAATAAAAAATACTGTCAATATCAATAAATATAATTTATTGATAGTGACAACACATTATTGACAGTATTATCACCGTGTATAAAGTTGATATAAATGATTTTGTTGTTGACACAAAATTACACTTCCTGTATACATTGGGAAAAATTATGTAAAAGTAGTTATGAAAGCATGAGACGATTGTGCGAATCGAGCGTGTGTGTAAAGTATACTGCTAGAATATCATATGAGCTGGCCAGACGATACAATTTTTGTTTAATGGCAAGCTGCCAATTGGGTGCATTAATGCCTATCTGCCCGATAATATCTTTCGAGACGTTAATGTCCGAACGAGGTGATTAAAATATGATAGCAAAAAGTAAGCAGAAATTTAAACAGATGCTTTTAAAGCGAAAAGACGATTCTTTTTTATCGAGTTAAATTTTGCTAGTCTTAACAGATTTTTTTACATCGCACTCTTTTGCAAAAAACCAGATAAAGCGAAAAGAGCGAAGTCCTCAACGAGTCAAATATGTAGATTATATATATATATATATATATAAATGTGTAGATTATATATATATATATATATATACATATAAAATAATATAATTTATATATATATAAATATATTTATATATAAAGTTTTTGCATAAGAAATGTGTTGTTTTTATTTTTGACCGAGACAAGGTCGAGTTTAAAAATTTGAAAAATTGATAACATTTAAAACATTCTGACATACGGTCAAATGACTATAATAATTTTGTTTTTTATATCGTCTCAAATATATATACGATATATATCAAATAAATCAAATGTCAAAACTCGATAATAATTACTGCACACAAACAAGGAACGTAAAATATTCGATATATTTAATAAAGCAATTTGAAATCATACAAAGCGTAGTAGAAAATAATAGTTTTAACTCTTTGATGAAATGTACTCATTTGTTTTACGAAAATGTTGGCAGTCACGTATTTTACACACATTTGACATTAAAGTACGAAATTTTTATTTTTTACTTTTTATTTAGATAGACTACATGTTTCGAGAGTAACGATAGGGATGAGGCCCACGTTCGGGCAATACTATGACGGCGATTCATTTGTGCATTCCTGATGCTTTGAAAGATACAACGGGAATGCTGCAATTCGCGGAATTGCAATTTGGGGTGGGCTGACGACTGCGTGCCTGAAATCACAACAGAGTGATTGACAGATTCAAGTAATTCTAGATATTGCGCGTCACAGGCATTATGGTGATGATGCCAGTGATTCAGTTTATAGCTCAGGATATCTATATCTTCACATGATTATATCAGCATACTAATACGTCAAAGCAGCTATATGTAAAAGTGTTACGTCATTGATTTTTATGCTTCTTCCTCATCTTGAACAATTTAATATATAAATAAAAACTATCTCTCTTTCTCTCAAACTTAATTTCAATAAGAATACACCGAAAAAATTATATTCTTGTAAGTAGAAGATTTTATACTTAAAAAATCTTGTTAAAGATTTTATAGATGACATTCTTCTGAAATTAAAAATATATTCTTTATTTAAGAATATATTCTTAATTTAAGAATATAGTCTTTTTCGATAGTGAGATATATATGTTTTTCTATAGAGGCTTTTTATATTCTAATCAGTATATATTCTTATCAATATTACTATTTAGAGGATTTTCCTCTTAAAATAAGAAACTCTTCTTGGCGTCTATTTTAGTATAAAATATACTTAAAGTAAGTGGGATATCCTCAAAACAAGAATACAATTTTTTCGGTGTAGGATTTTCAGAAGGAACAACAATACTTGTGTGTTTTGCAGATAATTCCAATCGTAATTTTTTAATTCCAAGAAACCCATCCGATTTATTATTAGAAGTAGTATTTGTTTCTTTACAAGATATCTGTTAAAAAAAAACGCAAAATTAAACTTAAGTATCTAATTATATCATAAAAATACTACATTATTATATGCTACATAAAAATTACTTTCCATTAATTCAAAATACTTATCGCAGGGGGGGTTATTATTAAATACTTGTTAAATTAAATTTTATACATCTCTCTATCTTTCTCTCTCGTGGTTAGTATAAGTTTAATATTTATAGTTTTATTTTCACGCACAGAGAGATTTGACACTTTGACGGTCAAATTGTTTCAAATTAAACATTTGCAATCGAATGAAATCATAACCACGAATCAGCAGCAATCGTATTGTATTTCAGACACGGTGTTTTCCAAAGCGGATAAGATGATATAACAAGGTGTTTTTTCGAAGAACGGAAGAAAATGTCCGCGCGGAAAGCAAAAATTCTGCAAATTTAGTGATACAAAGGGTTTTGAGAGTGCTTTCAAAAAAAAGTAACTTCAACAAAAACCTAGTACTTGTACGTAAAGTATTGATATTTATTTTTTTATTGCTGCAATTAAAACGCGCGATCGAGAATTCGCTGGAGATCTTTGATCTCCGCGGTAGACTGAATCCCGACTAGAATCTGCGAACAACAAGTGCGTTCTTCTTCTTACGTACATTTGCCGCGAAAGGGAACGATCACAGTGCTTTCGAAAGAACAGGAAGGTCAGGTGCGCGCCTTATGGTATGGAACTTACATTCTTAAGAACGTGTAGATGGAACATTTGATATGCCGATTTGTAAAACCTACTTGTAATGAAATAATGACTTTTATTTCTCCTGAAGGAGAGTTTAAAAGAGAGAGGAGAGAGAGTAACATTTTGTTCTTGGTCGTATGACGTCGCGCTGTGTTACGTACGTAGTCGCTGAAAGACCAACTAAAAGGCACCGTGCGGCACGAATTATATCCCCCCGTTGACGTTCGTATTCATTCATATCATTGGTTTTTATTAGGCGGAAACTTCGGCCGACGCGAATCTGCAATTTGCGTAGTCATAACTTTCGCGACGTCTGTCGTTAAAGTTGAATTCCGAAGCGCGTTAACAGTTCCTAATTGCGCCGCCGGGATTCAGGAAGAAGAGGAGGAAGGTTTCGTTCTCGCCGACAAAAAAAACAACGAAAAGCAAGATGGCAATTTTTTTTACGAGCGCTCCCGTGCGCGCTCGTGCGCAGACCTTGTGGAATCCCGGAAACCGGTTTTGCAAAATGTGCCGCGCGCGCGCGCGCGCGCACGCACGCACATGCGTTCGCAATGCGCGACGTCGTAGAGAAAAGGAGAGAGAGCCCCGCGCCAAATATAGGGAAGTTCTGCCAATCTTCCAATTGGAGACGGAAAATAGCGATGTTTCGCGCGATTGTTCGTTTTAAAAACAAAATTAAAAAAAAAATAAATTGATCGTCGATAATCGGATAAACTTAAAGATCTTGTTTGTGATATTTCAATGATGATGTAAAAATTCGAGTCGATTATTGCGCTCGTCGTCGATGAATAAAAATAATATATACTTTTTGACGAGATTCGACATCCTCCGCGGCTTTTCTCGTTTAACCGTTTATCCGCAAAGCAAATGTATCCCGAAATACACATACGCTTCTTGAGAGAAACTGGTACCCGCGGCTGGTACCACTCGAGATATATCGCGCTCTAAGAAAAGACAGATGTGGATTTATTATCTAAGCGGAGGGATGTGTAAAGACAGAGAGAGATCACTTTCTTGATGAATATTGGTGTCTTCGAAATGAGAAAGGCGCTTTTATCTTATCGATCTCTGCATTTGCATTTAAATTATATTTTGCTTTTTTTAAATTGGTTTTTTTAAATAAGCTATTGAATATTACATAATAGTAATTGGTTTTTTTTTTTAAATAAATTTCTAGATCTCGTGATTTTGTAGGGCAAAAAATTAGGTGATAAAATTTTAGCGCGTGTTTTTTTCACGATAACACGCGATCCGATGAGATCGTAACGTCACATCGTATAAATCGGGTATCACAATATTAAATGAAACTTATATATCGCGCGCGATTATCGAGCAGCGCAATTGGCTGACTCATCTCTGGAATTTCGCGCGATGCAAATTAGTGGGACAAGCGCATTATCTTAAATGTCAATAGTGCGTGGGCGTAGCGCCAACCGCAATCATTCTAATGATAATTCAGTCTGACCCTGTGTCTGAGAAGCGTGCAGTGCACGTATCGTTCTCGTTTCGCTCTTACAATATCTTTTAAATCGCCTCAACGTTGACGCACCATGGTGTGCTGTAATACACCGAAAAAATTGTATTCTTGTTTTGAGGATATCTCACTTACTTTAAGTATATTTTATACTAAAATAGGCGCCAAGAAGAGTTTCTTATTTTAAGAGGAAAATTCTCTAAATAGTAATATTGATAAGAATATATACCGATTAGAAATTAAAAAGCCTCTATAGAAAAACATATATATCTCACTATCGAAAAAGACTATATTCTTAAATTAAGAATATTTTCTTAAATAAAGAATATATTCTTAATTTCAGAAGAATATCATCTAAAATCTTTAAGAAGATTTTTTAAGTATCAAATCTTCTACTTACGAGAATGTAATTTTTTCGGTGTACGTTTATTATTTTACTCTTGTGTTCAGAAATTTAAAACAATTTAAAAAAAGAAACGAAGGAGATGAGATAAAGTGCTGTAATATCGCGCTTGAGAAATTTTCTCATTAGATAACGGAACTTGTAAATTGTCGCCAATGGAAATTTTCATCCGACAGCTTCTCTCTCTCGGAAAGAGGATCTCTCGAACCTTCTTCAAATTCCCTTAGCTTTGCACTTCAGCTTGTCTCTTCATAGTCGCGGAAACTTTCAGTGCGACCGGAATGCGAAATATTCTAAAAACAAAATTACTTTGCGATGCTGCAAAGGCCAAGTGGTGGAAAAAAAAAAAGAGAAAGAGAAGTAACTGTAATTTTCTCGTTTGAAAAGCGTCTTTTTTTTTGTTTTGTTTCATTCTTGCAATTGATTAAATAAATTTAATAAATAATCTCTTATTTAATTTGATTTTAAAAAGAGTTTCGGTGAATATTTGTGTCGCGTGCGCGGGCCACGCGGTATTCGATGCATCTCGGTAAGAAATTTGGCTTCGGGCCAGTACGACAATGATAATAGACGTCGGCTAACTATAGTTGCCTAGAGAGAGGGAACGTCAGTATTTATTTCGTAGCTTGTTGGGAGCAGAGAGAAAGAGAGATCTCGTAATAATGATGATATATAGCGCTTCAAAATCTTGTCATCTGTCATTAATCAAACGTTACACCCAGATAAACGAGAGCTTCCAAGATTTATATATATATATGTGTACACACACATATATATCGAACGTTTTACGTTCATTCATCATTTGACGAGTACAACAACGTGATATTTTAAATTATCTCATCAAATGTGAACCGACGCATGTACACAATTGCGTCATAAAAAAAAAAAGAAATTGCGCCACAACCCTTACGAAAAAGAACTACTGCCGATTACATATAAATAAAGTCAGTAATATAAATATTACTGACAATCACATAAGAATATTATTAGATATTACAGGAATCACTTGAGAATATTACTGGCAATTACACAAAATGCCAGTAATTTTTTCGTACCACTGCCGCAATATATTACTGCCAGTAGTTCTTTTTCGTAAGGGAACACCGAAAAAATTATATTCTTATAAGTAGAAGATTTTATACCTAAAAAATCTTCTTAAAGATTTTAGATGATATTCTTCTGAAATTAAAAATATATTCTTTATTTAAGAATATATTCTTAATTTAAGAATATAGTCTTTTTCGCGCGCGATAGTGAGATATATATGGTTTTCTATAGAGGCTTTTTATATTCTAATCAGTATATATTCTTATCAATATTACTATTTAGAGGATTTTCCTCTTAAAATAAGAAACTCTTCTTGGCGCCTATTTTAGTATAAAATATACTTAAAGTAAGTGGGATATCCTCACAAAACAAGAATACAATTTTTTCGGTGAACGCATTCTATTTTCTAAAGAAAGTTTCGGTCTTCGGATCAGATATTTTTGCAAGCGGAATGTTCGCGCAAATGTTCAATTTACGTATTCTTAGTTACGTATTCTGAGTAACTGAGTAACCGCGTGAGTAAAACGAGAGTGCCACTTACCAATCAGCGTCAAGTTGGTAGACGGAGAGGCGATCGTATAAAATTCTTTAACAAATGCGGCTGCTTTTACCGTGGCAATTTATATGTAAACATATATATATATATATAACACGTATATATAAGCACGTGTCGTTTATCGTGTCGTTGTGAAAGAAACTCAATATAATCTGAAAGCTGTCGGACGGGATGTTATTTCTCGTTGTGACTGTACGCCCGTATTGATGATGATGGTAACGTGTTACGTTCGTGTACATTCGACCGAAGAAACATGTGTAATTTTAACGTGAACTGAACGCAAGGGTATACCCGTAATTGCAGTGATCTAACACACAGGCTGCGAGAGATGACCGCGCGAGAGCCAATCCGTCTCTGGGTGGTCGAAGAGTTTATGACGAATAAGTCGAGTTTCCGATTGGCCGTTTTTATATCCGCGACCGTCACTCGAAAAAGAATCGTATAAAAGCGAGTAATGTGATCGCCGTTGTGTGTCAACTAGGTAGATTGCTACTTTACGCGTTATCTGTTCAGCATCCACGATTAGCTGCTTTGAATTTTCTTCGTTTTACGCCTCGCACAGGAGGACGGGGTAAGATCATACGTTGATTTGGAGAATCAACTTACGTAAATTCTCGGAAGCTAATAATAGAGAATAAGAAATAGAGATAAGAAAGACGAAAAAACTCATAAAAATTGTATGATTGTGGTAACTAATTTTTTTTTTGACACATGCTTAACGACTTATTTATCCAAATCTGTACCTTTAGACTCTAACCCAAGGAGAATAACAATCGCAATGAGGACATAAGCTTCTGTTTTTAGCGAGAAAGACAAAGTGTTCGCTTATTGTATTGTTGGCGCAACAAAAAATCGAGACGGAAAATCTCCCGTTTTTAACCGCTTCCCGAATTTCTCGGACGTCATCATATAATGATGACGTGTCATTCTTCGTCTGCATCCTAGCCAGGGTGCAGGGCCGAACGCGTGCAGAGACACGTTGAAAGAAAAAAAGATTGAAACCTTGAAACCTGTCTGGCCGCGTGGGTGTTGTGTAGAGTGACGCATCAAAGGAACGGCCGAGGCCCTTTATGTCCGCAGATTCTTAAGGTGTGTTACACGAGAGAGAGAGATTTCTTATTCCTCGCACATTGGGAGTATGTATCCTTGAGGTTTGAAATTCTGACGTGGCCAGAAACATGGGAGTGCTGCAATTGCGAAATCAAAAAAAATCTCGCGTTCTTTAAAGTGAACTATTAATAACACCGGTAATAACAAACGACTCTTATATATTAAAACCGCGATTGTGTTGCGAGTATTTGCGGATCGTACACACAAACTCTCAATTTTAACCGTTCGATCGAACGGTGGAGAAGCGAAGAAGCGACGAATCACTCTAGAATCTAGGAATTTTGCTTAAAAGTAGGTCGGCAGTAAATTATCGCGAGTCTCCGAACCGAATGCTTCCTGGAATAAATATACCACTTGGTTTCTCGATCTTCTTCGAGATATCGAGAGCAAAGCGGGAAATCTAAGTTTATTTTTTTTTTTCAGGGTTCACAGTTACAAGAGAGGGACTTGTCTCATATCGTTACATCATCCGTCGTCGGCATCATTTTCTGTACACACATTTAAACACTCGACATTCCGGTCACGTGTAGCTTCCTCGTGTATTATTACACCGCGATACGCGCATGTGGAACGAAAGGAACCACAGCTGTGCTACATCATATATATATATAAAATATTCGGAGAAATTTACATTTAATTGCGGAATTTCTTCGAGCACCTCTTCTCAGAACTTTGCGATCGCGTCGTAAAAATGTTTTTTATTTTTTTTTTTTTTTGTAAACGATGACGTTGTTCGCGTGTCTATTAGTGTACAATTTTCGTGGTTTTCGGTGAGAATTTTGATGAGTTTAAACATTTGTTTCTCACCTGTTTGGATTTTTTTCGTATTTTTTTATTGTGTTGTGTTTGAATAGAGTTCTTTTTCGCAACGATTTTTTTAGAAAAAAAAAAAAATAGTCCAAAAATAGTCTCGTAAATATTCAAATACGGTAATTGTTTGTCAATACCGTATTTAATGTTTGCGCTATCTTTTCTATGTCTGACTGGAGAATGTGTTGAACACTTACGTGCGTCGCACGTAGAGAAGGAAGTTTCGCGCTCGCCCACTCGAAACCATTGTCACATCCGAGTGTACTCATGGACGCCCAAAAATACACGAGTAGACATATAGTATATATACACATATACACGTACGCGGGATTACGTACACTTAGAAAAGTTCAGTCGCGCTCTAAACTCTTACACTTTCAAAATATTTCTTTTTCGTAACAGCGACACACTTACGAATCCACATCTTAGTGCAATCTAGCAATTATTGGCGAATATATATAATCACAAACGGTTGTGTTATTTAATATTTTTATTTTCTATATGCACGCGCGAGAATATTTTCAATATTTTTACGAACATGAAGATGGCGTGAAATAATACACCGAAAAAATTGTATTCTTGTTTTGAGGATGTCCCACTTACTTTAAGTATATTTTATACTAAAATAGGCGCCAAGAAGAGTTTCTTATTTTAAGAGGAAAATCCTCTAAATAGTAATATTGATAAGAATATGTACTGATTAGAATATAAAAAGCCTC
>NW_018021154.1:26177-58298 GCF_002006095.1 Pseudomyrmex gracilis
TATATATATATATATATATACACGTACACCGAAAAAATTGTATTCTTGTTTTGAGGAGAGAGAGATATCCCACTTACTTTAAGTATATTTTATACTAAAATAGGCGCCAAGAGAAGAGTTTCTTACTTTAAGAGGAAAATCCTCTAAATAGTAATATTGATAAGAATATATACTGATTAGAATATAAAAGGCCTCTATAGAAAAACACATATATCTCGCTATCGAAAAAGACTATATTCTTAAATTAAGAATATATTCTTAAATAAAGAATATATTTTAAATTAAGAATATATTCTTAAATAAAGAATATATTTTTAATTTCAGAAGAATATCATCTAAAATCTTTAAGAAGATTTTTTAAGTATAAAATCTTCTACTTATAAGAATATAATTTTTTCGGTGTACGATTAAATAATACAATACTCTAAGAATAAACGTGTGTTTTGCACGATTTTATAAAGAAATCAGTCAAACTGTTTTTCGTGTTCATGACACGCATATTTTACGCTTTTTACACAGTAAATGTCGAGAATTAACGAGGCCGGTGGCGTAACAGCTGAAAATAAATCTTGAAATAGTGCGAATATACGCTTGAGTTCCATCTATACTTATATATATATGTATATGTCGGTACATTGTTTCTACGTTTAGCGAGGCTTCGGGATATTGTTTGCGTGTCATAATAAAACAACATTTTATTATATGTGTAACTGTCTTTTTCCTGAACTAAATTCCGAGAACGCGGCGAGCGCGGTTAAATTTATCATAGTTCCGACCACATGTGGGTTTTTTTTTATTACTGGTTTAAGTCACGAGACTCATTTATAGGTTTCTCAGGTTTTCTTCTGATTTTCTCAAGTTTCTGATTTTTTTTGTCGCGAGTGTTATATTTTTGTTAATAAACAGATTTAAATATATACACTCCAACAACAGTGTTATTGCTTCAATAGCCAAAATTCATTTGTTCTTTGTTATATTTTTGTTTGTATATAAAAAATTGCAATTCGGTTAAAAAAAAAAAAATCCTACGTACGTGTATTATAATGCTTATTGTAATTATTGTGGGCGCGACCACGTAACAAAACATTTCAAAAACAAATTGATCACGAGTTTTAATCATTGGACTTGATATCACTCGTGTATCATTGGGTAACAATGGCGCGCTTCCCTTTTCTCGTCTCATCCCTATTAATTTGACACAATAAGTAGGAACTGCAGGCCGTTAACGTCGCCCTTATTTGCTTCCTGTGTTAATCACGGCACAAAACACGATAAAAAAAGACACTTTAAATCTGATCTGTTATTTAATTCTTCTGGTTTCAGGTCGAATCGGTGGAGTTGGCTTTGAAAATCTTGGACGGCTCTGAAATTCGTGGAAAAACACTGTCGGTTCAAAGAGCGAAGTTTCAAATGAAAGGCGAATACGATCCCGCGCGGAAACTCAATCGGAAAAAAAAGGACAAAGAACGACAAAAAAAGATGCAAGAAAAGTAAGTCTTCTGTGAGCAAAAATTTCGTGAGAGAAAATAAATCTCAAAAATGAAAAATGAAAAAAAAAAAAAGAAAAAAGAGAAATCAAATAACGACTATACACGTACTCCGTCTGTGTGCGAGTGGTTGTTTGTTGCCAAACAAACCACTTCTTATCGCGGATCTGAGGGCGTAGACCAACACTCACTTCATCATCTCATGACGCCCAGTACAAATCGGGCTTGGCGTTTTGTGCGCTGTGTTGCAACGCGAACCGCCAAGCCTGAGAGATGGTCGCTTTTCTCTCCTTCAGTTTCTTCAGCCTTTTATTCATCTCTTTTTCACGCTCGTGTGAGATGGCGTGTCCTCGGAAGATCAAGATACGTTTCATCCACGGTTCGCATCCGCCCGTCGCGCGCGCGCGTGTGTATCTTATTAAGGTTTCTATGCGCGGCGAAACACACACGCGTGTCGGCAAGTGGCTCGCTTAAAAACGATATCGTATCAAAGATGCGCAGTAAACGCAAACCTTGATTCAGAAAAAAAAAAAAAAATCTCTTACGGTACGTACTGTTGATATACGTACATCTCACGGCGTAACACACACGTTCCAGTGTGTAAAGACTCTGTAATAATTATGCACTGCCATCGGCTCTCCCGGGTTTTGCAGACTGCTTGGCGTTGGCGGTTCCGGCACGTTAGGCAGCTGCGCACGTCGATTACCCGCATTTAGTTCGCCGGTCTCCGCATACAGACCGATCCAAAATTATACGCTTAAGATTTCCCAGCAAGATTGCCGCAATTTAACCCTGATAATCGAAGCGTGTAATTGCGCCTTGTAAATGACATTGACTTTGTTGTGTCCCGTGTCTAGTGATCTAATTTGTAATTATTATTTCTTACACGAATGCGGATACATAACCGAAGGGAGCTAAAAGATCCGAGACATTTTCTTTTTTAGATGTGATAAAGAAAACTAAAAACACATTTTTTCTTTCTCGAAAACACATTTCCCCGATAGGAAAACGTTTACAAAATTAGGCGACGAAATCTTGCACTGAAATTGCAATTTGCAATTATACAGAAATGTTTTAGGAAATAGATGTAAAAACATTGATCTTTTATAAAATATTTGTAGTTGTTTGCAAAATTACTTTCCAAGTACTATTTCGGCAAAAGAATATAACGATATGGCGAATCATCTTAGCAGTATATTTGCAAAATTAATTTCACAAAGAAATTGTTCAATAATTGGAGGAAAAAATTTCAGCTATGCGATGTTTAAAATATGTAGAAATATAATTGCATACGAAGAAATCAATTTAATTCATGTATCCTGATAGGAAAACATTTACAAAATTATGCGACAAAATCTTGCACTGAAATTGCAATTTGCAATTATACAGAAATGTTTTAGGAAGTAGATGTAAAAACATTGATCTTTTATAAAATATTTGTAGTTGTTTGCAAAATTACTTTCCAAGTACTATTTCGGCAAAAGAATATAACGATATGGCGAATCATCTTAGCATTATATTTGCAAAATTAATTTCAAAAAGAAATTGTCCAATAATTGGAGGAAAAAATTTCAGCTATACGATGTTTAAAATATGTAGAAATATAATTGCACACACACATACGAAGAAATCAACTTAATTCATGTATATATATATATTATAGAAATGCATAACGACTTTTTCGCTATTTTTGACAAATTATTATTTACAAAATTTTATTTCGACAAAAAACTGTTGCGTTATGGCGAATCATTTTAGTGCAATCATTGCAGGATCGTCGTTATTAATTATGTCATTTTTGTGCAATATTTTTACAATTTGCTTACTAGGGATTTTTATAAATTTCCAACGCTTTTGAAAAGATGTACAATTATTATGGAAATTACATAAAAATTTGATTATATAACTGACGAAAAATTTATAAATCATGTGACGTGGTGTGTGCGCGCGCGCGCGCGTGTATGTAAAACATTTAAATTTCTTCGTGTACCATTATTTCGTGCGCTCACTGTTCAATAGCGGTGATGCATCTCCGATGCTATCTCTATATCGTTAGTCATATCGTTTCGGTATATCCTGTGTAGGTCGCGAGCGCAGGGTTAACGCCCTGGACTTTGCGAAAACCAGTTATTGGCGAACGTGCGGGCCCACGTTTGTGCTGGCCGGAAGTAGTCATCACGGCAACGGTCTTTCGACATCCGTTGTTGGAATTTACACTGGTTATATACGTTTCTATTGGCATCAATTTTCTGAGTCACTCCAAAGAAGTCGTGAGCCACGATCTATCAATCACTGTACGACCGTTCTTGACTACTCACAAGTTACTCTCCGGTATGCAGCTTGGTACTGGCACTTTATTTGTGCTGTATCGGGTTAACGTTTGTTCGGCATCTCTTGAACTATTGAAACCTGTCATTTTTTTTTGAACGACCAGAAGGAAACCTTCAATTGTCAATCGATTGAAATGCAAAATTGTCTTACTTCTTATCTACTTAGTATTTCTTGTGTGTGGCTGCTTGCAGATTGTTCGATTGGCGACCTGACCGCATGCGAGGTGAACCGTTGAAGTGTGAACGAGTTGTGGTCATAAAGAATCTTTTCACACCTGAAGATTTTGACAGAGAGGTGCAGCTGCTGCTTGAATACCAACAGGATATCCGATCCGAGTGTTTAAAGTGCGGTGATGTCAAAAAAGTAGTCATTTATGACGTAAGTTATTTATCTTTTGTTTCTTTTTTTTTGTTGACATTTTTTTTCTTTTTGAAAGTTCTATTCTTAGCAACTGCTAATAAAATGTTAGTAATAAAAGCTTAAAACTAAAAACTTAAAACTCATTGTTTCTCTTAACTATCGCGATTGACTTTCTCCGAACGCTGTATTTTTAGTGAGAATTTCATGAATTTCTCAGAACAGGCGGCAAGAAGCGCTTTTGAAAGGGTATGCCCCCAATCCCATAAATCGACGAGAGGCAAGACAATTTCAGTCTTTGCTATTCGGGCGTGAAACTATTTCAATGTCACAGAGTGCACGTTCCATCCAGACGACGCGTCTGACGACGACGTTTATATTTATCACTTTTTATATATCCTCACATTTTTTTTTAATTTTTTTTTTTAGTTATTTCCACAATGATATTTGTTTAAGTAATATTGCTTGTGAAAAATAGTAATTTGATTATTTTTCAAACTTTAATTTTTATTATAAATCCGCGATTATTTTGCGGATGTGATAAAATTGCGTTGACTTCAATATGAGAAACTCGATGTTTTGCCACCTAATTTGCCGTAGACGTCTCTCAGCTATCATTTTTTTTCTCTTTTTCAAAACACGTGTTACCGCAAAGAAATTCTCGGTGAAACATGGCTCTTCGCTGTCATGAGCGCCATGAAATATGTTTCACCGGAACAAGGAATTTTTCTTTTTAAAAGTGTTAATAGTGTCCCTTGTGTAAAATTCTGTGTGTAAACTTCTAGAATGTTCGTAATTTAACTTCCGCGAATTAAAAAAAAAAAAAAAAGATACAAACTCAGCGACATTGTAACGGTAGTTCTTCGACAATATAATAAACAAAACTATTATTTAAAAAAATTCATAAATAATTTTGAATTTCATACATATCTTGGACTTCGATTTGTTAAACCAAATATATAATTCAATTTTGCGTATCTAATTGTAACAAAACCCATGTCAAAATATTGTTTCTTTAATTTTCTACGTGTATAGCTCATAAGCAGAAGCCATAAATTCACCGTATATTTAGATTCAGCCGAATGTGATTCACGTGTTGAGTTTTATGCGCTCTTATTTGTGCTATATTTACTTGTCTCAACATTTATATTGACTTTTAAACAACCGACTGTTAAAATATGATTCAGATATTTATATATAGAGAAGTGTGTATGTTAATATACATTATATACTTTGAACGTTTATATGGGTAATTCTCAAAAAACGTAATCTCTCGTGGTATATTGACATAAAAAACATAGATAAGTTTTTTATATTGCATAGTCACGTATTCATATTAGGAATGGTGACTTAAAATGGTATGAAAAAACATAATTCACCGCTATCCGTTAGTTAATAATAATTATTTTTTATCAAAACTGAAAGTTGAAATTTACGCGTTCACAGAGAATCACCCATATATAGTGTGTATTAATTTTTGATTACTTCGGATCAAAAAGTTCTGTTTCTTTTTTTGTTTAGAGACATCCCGAAGGAGTAGCACAAGTTACATTCCGAGAACCGGCAGAGGCGCAAGCTTGCGTTCAGCTATTGAACGGTCGTTGGTTCAGCCAGAGAAAGATCTCAGCGGAAATCTGGGACGGGAAAACCAAGTACAAGTAAGTTATCCTGTTGGTTGATTACCACTGTATCAACTTTAAGAATCACATATCGATGGTTGCTAATACAGAATTTCTCTGTCGGTTATAAGAAACCTATATTTTTACGTATAATTATATACTTTATATGTATAAAATCACATGTTGACAATGAAAATTTCAAAATATTGTTTAATTATATTTGTTTATTGCTAGTGAATATAAATAAAATCTCTTGTAATTAAAAAAAATAAGAGTATAAGTATTAAAGTGGTGCAAATCTTCTCTACCACATGTGTTCTGATCTTAAGCGCGGTTGAAATCTTTGCTATAAGGGACGATGATCTTAGCTAACTATGGTTAGAATTTTTGTTGCAAGAAGATTCTCTGCGCTTGTGTAATGAAAAATTATCATTAACGTATATAACTCGCGTAACGTATTAAACGTCACAACGCAATACAACATGTTTTTCTAAATATGTATATAAAACTGTTAATGTATCAAATTTTTGTACTCTTCAGAATCAGAGAAACCGACGCCCAGGTCGAAGCACGACTGGAAAAATGGGATAAATATTTGGAGCAGAAAGATGAAGAAAAAGAAGAAAAACAAAAAAAGATACAGAGCAACAACGAAGGACGAGGAGTGTCGCAATAAAAACTTACATCCTACACAATCAATAAAATTGTAATCATATGTCACAGATTCTATTTTCTTTATTTGCAAAAATTTCTCATCGTGTCGTTATGCGCTGGATCGTTAAGCTCGGAAGTTTATCTTTCTAGGCATTTTATTTTTTATTAAGAATAATAATCTTAATCCATCTCCAAAAATACGGTCAGATTATATATACATATTACAATTATATATAATTCTAACAGCATGGTTTCAAGTTATACATGTTGTTCGTCGCCGTTGAACTACTACTAATGTTAGGAACATGTTAGTCGTTGCAGCAATAAAGATATCTCTCTAAGTTGTTTTTATTATATGCTGGCAGCGTCTTTTCCTCGATATCTACTCCTTATTGTCGATCCTCCTTTTTTTTTTTTTTTTTTTTTTTTTTTTCCAGGTTTTAATTTTGAAGAATTTTGTCTCAAAAATCTTACGTGATACAACGAAACTGTACACGAGAGATTATTAAGAAAGAAAGATAATAATTGCATCTCAAAAATAAATGTCATCTATATATTTTGAATATTTGCTACTAAAATTTGTAACTAAATTAGTGTAGTATTTATTCAAAATTTGAACTTTTTTACTTGACAATTAAAATTAAAATTTGACTTATTATTTATAAATTTTGACTAATTTCTCTCCTTTGACTTGTTATAATTTTCACCTTTCATTAATATATGATTTTATTTGAAATTCCTGTTTAGACTTTGATACATAGACATCTTACATTGTTTTCGTTTTGTATGTCTATGTCATTGGCTTTAGTTGCTGTTCTTTGCCTGTATACTCGTTATTTGATCACACAACGACTTGTCTGTGCTTAGGTGCGTATATACATTATTTGTATTTTTACTTTATTTTACATTTTAAATTTTAAACTTAAATCAACTTTAATTTATTGTAAGGTCACATTTAATTATCATGCGAATTAATCACTATATTCTTGTGCAATCTTGTATCTAAATTTGTTTTTTTTTTTTTTTTTCAATTTAAACAGTGTTGAGAATGATCCACAATAAAAGGATCGAAACGTCCACTTAACTTACACTGACTGCTGTTACAATTTATTTCCACTTCCACCTTGGATCTGCGGTTTTTGCTTTTCTTATAGTTTGTCTCCGTCGAGCCTTAAACTTTATTATTGAAAATTTGAATAATTCACATTTAAACGGTGAAAGAACGTTTTGATCATTCGATATTGATCTTCATACGATCTTCATATGTTTTATTCTGTTGAACCGTTTTTTTTTTTACATAATTGTTCTATTCACGCTGACCTAAAAATTTAACGCGAGATAGATCAACTTCGTTTTTTAATTATTATTCGTAATATGAAGATCAAAATAAATTATCGATACGTTCATTTACCGTCTTAATGTGAATTATTCAAATTTTGAATAAATATCACAGCCACCACCCATTGAATTGACGGCTTTTTGGTCTACTAATTTAGTTATTTTTTTTTTATTCTGTTGAGCCGTTTTTTTTTTACATAATTGTTTTATTAAAATTTAATTTCTAGAACATTTATAAAACAAAAATTTTTTTGATGCGTCAACGCGATGCTCATTATGATTCCCTATTATTGAACTCTCATTAAGAAGTTGTGCACACGGGGACCAAACGTGGGAACGAGAAAAAGAGAAATGGAATTCACTGGCTTGTTATTTCGACGTTCCAAGTAATTTCTTTTCGTGGGAGGCCCAGGAGTCTGTTGATCTGTCAAAAAAAAAACAGGGTTTGCAGCATCCTTGGACGTCCGCGACGTGCTTTTTTTTTGCTCAGATGAATCGGTCGTCAAAGTAACGTTAATTGAGTAAAAGTTTTACTCAATCCACGGTAATATTGCCGAAAGGTGCTCTTGAAATTGCGCGAGTCGCGACTGAAAAATCAAAGCTAATACTTGTCCGCGAAGTTTTTTCTCGTGATTTATAATTCGCAAAAAGTTTTAAACGTTTTTTGCACGATATAAAAGTTTGTTTTTTGCGCGTAATATGGAAGCAATTTTTTTTATTATCAGACAAATCGTCAAATAGCTGCATCATCGCCAATTTTTCGGTGCTGGTGCACGTGGCGAAAAGGAACAACACCTCAAAGCGCCGGGTTTATTCGAGCAATGTCTTTCGATCTCGCTTTCCATTGTCCGACATTCATTTGAACCATTCCCCACGCGTACGGGGGGAATGAGAATACGAGCGGCGGCATATTTCAGTCGCTCTCCGCACCATTTATGATGTGCAAAGAGCAAGGGCTAGAAGCGACCCTACAGTAATATCACTGACAAATTTAATGCCTAGTATTAGGCAGCGGGGGGGGGTTGCACCTCGCCCTTCTATCTACCTATTGTTAAGTGGCCACGTGCAGAATGACTACTGTTCCAGGCGGCCAGGCGAAAACGTTTAATCGTTTCGAGACCTACTGCAAAAAAACCTCCCCCCGCGCATCTACTGTCACGCTTGTCGAGACTTTATTGGATTTGCTCGTCGTTTGAGATTGTCGGGGACCTGCTAAGTTACACACAACATTAGATATCGACCGGTAACGTTGGATGATGATTTGATACGGTCAAGTGTTTAATCTTGACACTACGCTCCGGCCGCAGGAATTGCCAGTATGTTTTGCAACTGAGGAAAGTTAAAAAAAAAAAATATATATATATATATTTTTTATCGTTTTTTTCTGTTTTTTTGAAAAAAATCAAAGACTATATTTCAAAGAAACGAGGATTTTGTTAAAATATGAGAGAGAAAAGACAGAAGGAGAGAAAAAGAGAAGTAATTTGGTATATCACGTCTTCTGCGCACAGATACTTAATAAAAAAATATATATATACAACTTTTATATGAATACTGTATATATATATATATATATAAACAGAAATACTGTATATAAATATACTGATAAAAGTTCGTTTATTTAAACATTAAAAGCGTCAAGATGTACATAATATATATAACAACATGTATTTAATATATGTAAATAATATTTCGTAAAATAGCCTCTTCAGAATTATAATTTATAAAAAGTGTAAAAGAATCTTACACGCATATAAAGTTTATACATAACAGATAAATAAATTCACTAACATGAAAAAAAAATTAATTTAAAAAACAAATTCTAAAGTTATGTGTATGTATTTTAATATTAATTCATATAAGTTTTAATACTCTTCGATAGGTTCCTCTTCGTCGACATCAATATCTTCGGTTTCTCTCCTGAACCGATAGCCTCCAGATATCCCAACCGAGGGAGAGACACCGTGGCCTCCTCGGCCTGGTTGAAGCTGACCGTGACCTCTGATGAAACCGTTATTGCCGATGTTTCTTTCAGCCTGGATGCCAACGTGCGGTTGCACTCGTTGTCCGGGTACTTTACTCATTCCTCCGTAGACGTCCACACTTGAACGACCATTGTTATAAATGTTACGATTGGCATTAAGATCCCAACTAGGTTGACGCATCGGACCGCTTAAGGGCTGACTTCCTTGAAAACTTAGCGAATTTCTTTGAGGGTCCGCTTCCCTCCTGAACCGATAACCTCCAGATATCCCAACCGAGGGAGAGACACCGCCTCTTTGGCCTGGTTGAAGTTGACCATGTCCTCTGATGAAACCATTTTTGCCGATGTTTCTCTCAGCCTGGATGCCAACGTGCGGTTGCACTCGTTGTCCGGGTACTTTACTCATTCCTCCGTAGACGTCCACACTTGTACGACCATTGTTGTGAATGTTACGATTGGCGTTAAGATCCCAAGTAGGTTGACGCATCGGACCGCTTAAGGGCTGACTTCCTTGAAAACTTAGCGAATTTCTTTGAGGGTCCGCTTCCCTCCTGAACCGATAACCTCCAGATATCCCAACCGAGGGAGAGACACCGCCTCTTTGGCCTGGTTGAAGTTGACCATGTCCTCTGATGAAACCATTTTTGCCGATGTTTCTCTCAGCCTGGATGCCAACGTGCGGTTGCACTCGTTGTCCGGGTACTTTACTCATTCCTCCGTAGACGTCCACACTTGNACGACCATTGTTNTNAATGTTACGATTGGCGTTAAGATCCCAAGTAGGTTGACGCATCGGACCGCTTAAGGGCTGACTTCCTTGAAAACTTAGCGAATTTCTTTGAGGATCCGCTTCCCTCCTGAATCGGAAACCGCCGTTTATGCCAACCGAAGGAGATAGTCTGCCTCCTGGACCTCGCTGGAATTGAGTTTGACCTCTGATGAAACCATTGCCGTAGTTTCTCTCAGCTTGGACGCCGAAATGTGGCTGAACTCGTTGTCCGGGTGTTTTATTTATTCCTCCGTAAGCGCCGGCCGACGTGCGACCATCGTTAATGATGTTAGCATTGGCATTGAGATCCCACGTAGGTTGACGTTCCGGACCGCCTAAAGGTTGTGTTCCATGAAGAGTTATTGAACCCCTGCTATTGTCTGCCTCGCGACGAAAACGCGAACTCTGCAAATAAGTTAAGCACATTATTACAATTAAATATATCTAAGTCTTTTTTGTACAATTATATATATTTTTTAACCAAGTGTGCAGATTATTGACACATGTATAAGACATTTTGTCAATACTTTTCAAAGATCCCACACAGACATCCATCCATCCAGACATTTATTAGATGTCGCATGGAGCTGTCGACGTCTAATAGACGTCTAATGGAGTTTTTGTTCTGTGTGGAATGTTTTTTTTAACTGAGAGAAAATTCCGACTTAACGATAATTTCCAGGTAAAAAAGAATTGTGTATATTTTAAATATGCGAGAAGCCGCGTGTTTGAATGTATAAAATATTTGAATGTAAATTCACAATATTTAAATGAATAGAAAGTTTTAGTCTCGATTTATTATAATGATCAGCTATTCGTTTAAGTAATAGTATGTTACATACCTCATCTGGCGAAAGAGTCGGTGATAAGTCTTCTGGTATATTGGCGCTCGTATAGACGATAACGCTCGATAAGGCGAACACAAAAATTAGCAGTCTCATGGTAACGCGCCGACTATTCCTTCGGGAATATAATTAATGTATTCGTTTGAAGTGCTGAACAACTTCTGATGCTCATCTGCTTCATCTCGGATGCTTATATACGAAACTTTCAGATTCGGGGATGTACACGTTCTTTCCCAAGCAGCGTTCCTTTTGCAGCGCCGGGTAATACCCGGCCGCAGATCCATAAAGTCGATGCATAAAAGTCTGAGTTGTGTCTCTCGCACGAATTATCTCTCGCGTCGGGGAATCCTCGCACACAAGCCTAAACAAATTGTCTCTCGATGTCACATCGTGTGATCCGAAAGTATTTCCCCCAAAAGTTTTAATTGTCACACCGATTATAAGTCACAAATCAAAACGTTTCAAATAATATTATTATTATTGTTTTTTTTTTTTTACATAATTTAGATTATGAATTTGTATTATACGAATAAGGCATTTTAATGTATTACAAATTTGTTTTAATGTATTGTTATTTAAATATATTATATATTTTTATATATATTTTTATAACAATATATTATATATTGTTTATACTTAAGTTTTACGAGTGTGTTACATTTGTTAGATCTGTAATACATATGTAAGTTAATGAAATATATATTTCTTTTCGCACACACACACACACACACACACGCACGTTTAATGTATGACAAAATAAAAGACATTTTCAGAACAACATTTATTATTTCATTCTTGTAAAGACATACTTTTATTAACGACTTATTATATAAAATTATATAAGATTCTTTTGTAAAAAATTTTGATGACTTATTTGTATTTGTCTTTACTTGAATCAGTTTTAATAAGTTTTAATATACACACTTTCGCAGACGTAACATCCATCAGACGTATGATGACGAACGTTCGTAACTTTACGTAACATCTAATGAACATCCAAATGAACGTTTGTATAAAATATTATTTTGTGTGAAAAAAGCAATTTTAATACTGAAATAATTAATCATATTTCTGTGTGTATGTGCGCAGTATGCAGTAACACGAACACTCATTAATTCATACTCACGCTTGTACACACATATTGTCGCAACGAGCGAGATAACAACGATAAAAATAACACGAGTGATACAAACCAAACATATATATGGTAAAGAAAAGTTCAAGACGATATCAAGACGCGGGACCTCTCGCATTAAAAACCAACAAACGCTTGCTGCTACAAAGCGAGTAGAGTTGCACTTGTAGAAACAAAGAGACGGTAATATTTCGCAGGTGTATGAAAATTCTAAGTAAATTTCTTTATATGTAAACGATCGATTTTTTGTAAACGTGTAATACTTTTGTTAGATATTACAGCTTCGCTTACTGCGTCTTCTTCTTCTTAATCTCTTTTATCTCAATTGATATCCCTAATAGGCACATTTGTGAAAATATTGTACAACAAAAATGGCATCATGAATGGCGACGATTTTGCAATGATTGCACTGAGATAATTCGCCATAACGCAACAGTTTTGTCGAAATAAAATTTAAATAATATTTGTAAATAATATTTGTCAAAAATTGCGAAAAAGTTGTTATGCATTTTCACAGTATATACCTCCAATAGGCAATTTGTGAAAATATTGCACAAATGTGACATCATGAGTGACGACGATTTCTTGCATTTCTTCTGTGCAATCATATTTCTACATATTTTAAACATCACATAGCTGAATTTCTTTTCTCAATTATTGGACAATTTCTTTGTGAAATTAATTTTGCAAATACACTGCTAAGATGATTCGCCATATCGTTATATTCTTTTGCCGAAATAGTATTTGGAAAGTAATTTTGCAAACACCTACAAATATTTCAGAAAAGATTAATGTTTTTACATGTATTTTCTAAAATATGTCTGTATAATTGCAAATTACAATTTTAGCGCAAGATTTCGTCACATAATTTTGTAAATGGTTTTCTATCAGGGTATAATTAAACTAAAAACGCTTTTGTTTTTGTCTTGATTTGCGCATATGATAGCAAGCATTCTAAAACAAAATTTTCATCGAAAACGAACTTTACATATATATATACAGGGTGTCCCAGAATTGGTTTAACATCGCTCGTAGACAGATAGAAGGAATAAAACTAAGGTGAAAAGTCCTATACCATTTTGCTAGATTCGCAATAGTTACCGAGATTTTAATTAACAAAGATCCGCGAATAAGCGTGCATCNGGCTGTCTTACGCGCGTAGNACAGCCCGGCGCGCTTCACACAATTACATTTTAATATGTATATGTTATAGTATATATTGTTATATTAGCTCCTCCCATATGTCGCTATGGGTAACAACGTTAGCGCGCGAAGCGCGGCGGGCAGTCTTACGCGCGTAAGACAGCCCGATGCATGCTTATTCGCGGATCTTTGTTAATTAAAATCTCAGTAACTATTGCGAATCTAGCAAAATGGTATAGGACTTTTCACCTCAGTTTTATTCCTTCTATCTGCCTACGAGAGATGTTAAACCAATTCTGGGACACCCTGTATATTTGTGTGTATGTGTGTAAAGAACTTTTACTAAATATTACTGTTGGAGATATTCTACTGAAAATATTACAAAATTAGAGAATGTAATTCCGAACTTGACTTCTGCTCCTGATCGATCTGAAATTTTGCACAAAAATAGTGTTTGATATGTGACAAATAAGTCCCCACTTTGGGAAATAAAACCCCCAATTTTTATGATATGAAAACTAAAATCGACTAGAATCGATTCTATATGACATTTATTTCCTCAGTTCTTTTGTCTTTCAACAAGGCGTGGTTGCATCTTTTAGATGCTTTCATAGGAAAATCAATCAGATGGTTTCCCGTTGCCTTCCTGATATCCTGATGCCGTTGGCCATCTAGTGATTCTTCCGCCTTTAGGGACGATTTTTCTTCCCTAGAGCAACAAGATGCTCTGCTCGGTTCTTGATAGCTCTGATTGGAGACTCGGATTCAGTTCGCATCTCACAATCAGTCGGTAAATTCGATTAAGAGAGAGACCGGCTCGGAAAAACCCAAAGATGTGTGGATTCGAGAACTCGGGACTTCCCCCTACTCGCAGATCCCGCACTCAGGCCGCGAGACCACTGGACCGGTCTATGTGATTTATATACACATATATAATATATAATAAAAATATTATACGTGATAGTTCTATTCACTGAAAAGAATCTTAAAGCACCGAGCGTTGGGAGTAAACAGTGTTTTGACACGAAAAGTTACAAATTCACTTTTTGCAGAAAGCAAGATCTACTTTATATCGTCTGATGCTTTGTGGAAAATTAGGTCTGTAATTAGGGTAAAAGACCCAATTACTGTCACCTGTCCAATTACCGTCACCCTAAGCTATTTTATTTAAAATATTAAATAAATCCTAAAAAATTATGCATGAAAACAATCTAACGTAGAATTTTAAGTGCAATTATTATAACAAAAAATCCAGCACTCAACATTCTTGTCTCATTTCTTTCATTTTAGGGGGTTGACAGTAATAGCTCTCGCATCGTTCTTTTTTAATTATTAAATTTTTAAATAAAAATAGAGATCTTGAGAGGCGGTATTATTTTGTTTCCTTATATCAGAGACATCGAATAATACCAGATAAGAAGAAAAACACATGTTTTTGATAAACAAATAGTAAAAACAATTCGCTAACGCCAGAGTTTATTATTCAGTCGACAGTAATTGGGTCTTTTACCCTATATCGTACAAGTTTAATTTCCACGCAAAGCGAGGTTCAAAATTCAAACTTATGTTTTTAGTTTTTTGATAGTGAAGCCCCCCTCCGTAGAGAGGGGAGCAAAAAACTTTTTAATGGAAAGCGAAGTGTAATCGTAGATATACTTACTATGTATACATCTTTCATGTGTTTATATGTTACACGTGTGTATCATGTAGAGTCGATTCTAGTCGATTATTTTTCATGTCACGTGAAAAGTTGTTTTTCATTTTCCCGAAGTGGGGACCGTATGCGCGCGCTTTATTCGTCACATCGACAACTATTTTTGTGCAAAATTTCAGATCGATCGGGAGAGCAAGGGTCATTCGGAACTCCATCCCAAAATTCACATTTGAAGAATAATAACATCAACAAAATCGAGTAGTAACTGTTTGATAACGTGATATACAGACGCTCTTTATTATAAAAATATTGGATTATTTGTAGTGTAAAAAGGCACTCAAATATACAGATACGCTCGATCGTTGAACTTTTACGATTACTTCTCGAAGAAAACGATGGTTTGTATTAAATCTATTTGAAAGATCAGTAAGTCAGTTGGCCGGTGTCGTATAAAAATACAGATTTCCGCATAAGAACGTTGTTTCGGTAGGAATTTTGCCCTTAAGACGCCATGTTTTATCCCCTTCTCTCTTTCTCTCTCTCTCTCTCTCTTTCTATTTATCTATCTGTTTCTTGCTACCTCTCCCGGGGTATATCTCTGTTCTCTTCTCTTCTTCTTACTCTCTCGCTCACTCTTTCGCCGCGGCAAATTAAGCTTCCCAAAACACCACGAAACTGTTAATTAAGACTCATTATGCGCGCTGCGGGGGATGGTTGCTCGGAACGGAAGGAAGGTGGGACGAAGGCGAAGGATGAAGACCACGAAGAAGCTGGATGGAGGAGGTGGAGGAAGGAGTGAAGCGCACACGGAGCAGAGAGAAGGTAAGCGCGCGCGAGAAGGGTGGTTTTACCCAAGTACGAACTTCTTAATACCGCAGCTGTAGTCGGGTTCATTGTGGGATCAATACGGGGAGAGCTCGTGGAAGTGGTAGCCCAAGTGCGATTGGCCCTGACGATCGGACACAGCGATTGGCTGACGTCGGCACTACCAGGAGGCGGGTCCTGCCATCGCGTGTCGACGAGGTGGCGGAAAAGAGGAAGAGGATACTCACACCGCGGCTCTCGCTTTGAGAGACCGACGGCGACGCGCGGCGACAGGGACAGGCTTGGTAAAAGACAGCAATACACTCTAGGGAGAGAGGGTGATACACGGTGTTGTATCTGGGGGGGATTTCAGTCTGTGTTCACCCATGAGAGACGCCACTACCAGCGGCGATACGCTCCGCTCACGCTTGCGAGGGTGAGGGCTCGCTTTTCACAGTTGTCAGCTGGTCGTCCTCGTTATTTTGCGAGGATCATCAGTCGTCCTCGTTGAATCCAAAAACCACCGCCGCGAGTAACCTAACGATCGCGCGGTCTTATAAACAGCCGCGAGAAGTTATCGATAATATATATTTAGATCGACCAAAAGACATCGGTGGTCAACTCAAATCGGAGCAATTAAAAGTTACATGCGCGTGCGTATTTTCACACAATTGTAGGTGTATGATCCTACATACGAAATGATACATATTTGAAGTGTCGAAAGAAAGACGGTGAATTGTTGTTGTTTCCAGTGATGTGTGTTTGAACATGAAATTGTTAAAGAGAGAAAAAGATCAGACGATCAACCGGAGCAGAGTTAACTTGACTCTTAAATTATCTCTGTGAGAAGACTTCAACCTGCGGAATTATCGGTCACTGTATATATATATATTTGTGAAATAAATTTATAAGAGTAATTTCTCACACAGAGAGACAAAAATAACGAAATATTGAAACTGACGATAATTGACGCATATCTGGATAAACACATTGAGAACAGAATCTCTAACGAGAAAACATTTTTCAAAAAAACAATTTATCTCTCAACAAATACATAAATTTGACAAAAAAATTGCTTGATAGAAAGAACGACTGAGAAGTGTGTTACGCAAGAAGTTCATCAAGTGCGATCAAATGTCTTCGCTCGTCTGTTAAAATCTCGAATGGTGACCGCTTTCTTGGACTATGTCGCGACTCGACGTATCTAGCTGATGACCAAACCACTTGCTTACCTGTCCTTTTGCGCATTCGCATAACGCGTCTATCAAGAAACAAAAAAAAAAAAAAGAAAGCAATCAAATGCATTCGTCAACTTGCATTCTATCTCGAAAAAATATTCCGCATACATTCGCGATCTATTAATTGAGTGGAGTGTTCTCGAGAGAGAGAGAGAGAGAACGCGCACAATCAGAACGTTTATCATCTATTAAACTGTTTGCTTCCTTGTAAAAAAAAAAAAAAAAAATACACTTTATCGGATTGTAGTGAAAGTGATAGTGTTTTTAAACGAAATGGACAAGATCTTACTGTAATCAACTGAGAGTAACATCCATGCCTCTCTTCGTTATTTAAATCTCCTCGCGTTCTTCGTGTTGCAAACCTTGAAACAAGTTGTTAACGTGTTGTGACAATGCGATCGAACAACATAAATCACAATTGTTTCGGGTGAAGCGAGAAACGTCTCGGATGAATCTAAGATCTATATCGCAAATCAAAATCAATTATAATAATTCGATATTGTTATCTTCTCCGTGTTCTCAGTTTGCCTTTTTTTTTCGCGCCGTAAGTAAGTATACAAAAATAAAAGCATTAGAAAGACTGTGCGTTGACGTATATTATCAGCTACCTCACTTCTGCTACTTGCTTATCATCATGGACCGTTGAATTCGTACGTATGGTGTCAAGATTTAACCCCCTGATCTAGTGGATCCCGAGGATGATACACCCGAATGTTTGAACCAACACGTTGTGTGCGATAACCATTGACGGAGATTAAAAAAGGACGGACTTAAAGGGTGTTTTCTCGAAAGGGTGGTGCGACGTTTGGATACGGAAGTCTGCAGGCCAGCTCTGGGGTGTCGGGCCCGAGCGGGGTGATGAGCTGCTCCGATGTGATGTATCAGTATTATCCTTACCTTTACCAGACCCACCGGCCACCGCCGCCGCACCCGACCCACCCCCATGCGGCCCCGCACAGCCATCCTCACGCAAATCCGCACGCGGCGCACCATAGTCCAGCCAGACCGGCGCCTTTCCAACCCTTCCCGCCGGCCACAACAACGCACCAGTATGATAGGGTGAGTAAATAATCTTTTATTCTCGCCATTAAGATAATGACTAATGAGATAAGCGTCGATAAATGGATTCTTGATGAAATAGACAAAATTACGCGAAGAGGCGCTAATAGGGTTTACACCGTGAGGGAACACACACGCCTATACTTTTCTAAAGTAGAGTTCGTTCGCGAGAACACATTTTTATAACCTCGTTCTATGGATCTCTCAAATTGCCGCTTCTTCTCCTCCCTCCGACTAGGTACTTGAATCGCCCCCCCCCAGGCAATTAAATAAAAACAGACCCACGTTGTTCGTTGGTCATTAAGTTTGGCACGTTCGACAAAAAAATAAAAAAAAACACCGCGGCTGTTTATAATAAGTTATGCTTGTACTCTACATCGTCCGTTCCCGTTTTTACGGCGAACCGACACCTTTTACTGCCATATAAATTAAATTAAATCGAGAAGATGAGTATATATGTATATATATTGTGTGTGTGTGTGTGTGTATGTGTACACAACACACACACACACAATAGAAAAGTAAATTTCTTTTGTTTCTTTTTTTTTTATAAAAAAAAAACTATCATTTGTGAGATTTAATTTCAAACAGATCAAAGCTTGAGTGAATCAAATAAAATCCGGTTTTTTTCTCTATCTATTCTCTTTTTCCAAGATGTATAGCTATGCGAGCATTGTTGGCTCATTTATCTATCATTTATCTTAGCGGACGACATTGTAGAAACATATCCGTCTTGACATCTTGGCGTTCTCTTTGCTCTTTTCTCTTTCTCTCCGCCGCGATCGCGAGATAACATCCGGCAAAAGCGTTAAGCGCGCGATACAAGCGAAGAGAAGCGAAGAAGGGAAAGCTGATTCCGACAATCGGACAGGACAGGTTCTTCTTCTCGAAGAGGCACCCCCGAGGGAAGAAGAGGGACACACAGGTCTTCTCCAAGCTCATATTCCCGAGGCTCGGCTAGTTCACGCGACCGCGGCGTGACACGAGTTTACTTTTATTTAAACCTCTCTCTCCTTTCTTTTATTTAGGCTCCAAAGAGGAGTCTCGGGAGGAGCGCCGGTAGGAACGCTTATTTTGTTCCTTTGCTGTTCTCCGTGTTTCTCTCTCTCTCTCTCTTCTCTCTCTCTCTTTCTTTCTGTCCCCTCCAGTTTCGGAATTAATAGCCGCGCTAGTGTTTTTCGCAGTGTGTCGTGGCCGCAACGTCCTCTACGTTCTCTATGTGTGTGCGCGCGTGTGTGTGTGTGTGTACGCGCGCGCGCCGCGCTTACGAAGGCGCGTACCGACGTGACGGGCATTAAAAAGCGCATTGTCTTCTCACGGGACGCACCGAAACTGCCGCGCTGTGCTTTTATCACTCTTGCTCGCTTTGCTTCCGCCTGAATTTAGCGAAAATATCGTTTTTATCTTCTATAAAAAAAAAAAAAATTCATCCGGATAATTATACGCAGCATCTATTCGACGAACACAAAAATGTCTCTTCCCATCCCAGTATTTCTTTCAGTATATATATATTTCCATCCGATATTTTCCGTCCGAACTCTCGAAAAACGCCAAGAATTTAATATAAATACGTAAAATACACATTGATGTTATTTGAAATGTTAGATCTCGGCAAGTATTCTGTTTTCTTATGTTTAAAGTTTTTTTTGTTTCAAATTAAAAAATGATCACAAAGTTGTATCAACTACTGATCGATCATATCGATGTCGTATCGTATATAACGCGGAAACTGTAAGAAATTTATACGAGCGAGGCAAAGAAATCTAGAGATACTGGAAGACGCATGATCGTCTCGTCGAAGAAACGCGCGAGCGTGCGCGCGCGCGCGCTAAGGGAGAGACAGGTGCTGGTCGCAGGAGAAGTCTACAAAAACCTGGCTATCCTTCATTAGCACTCTCGTTACTTGACCAGCCATTTCTCTACGGCGCGCTGCCTTGCGCCATTACCGCGCAGTTATGTCACGCACAGGTTTGCCAGCAATATAGTCCGTTAATGAAAACGAGGAGCTAGCAGATCGTGCGTGAAAGAATATTGTTTTCGAAACTCGTATCTGTTTTTTTTTTTTTTTTTGGAAAACGCTTTGATTTGAGCAAAGTCCGAAACAGTCTTTGCGTGAATCCTTATCATGCTTCACTTTTGCGACATAGCGTAACCGATGCGTATGTGAAATCTAGAATTTCGAGATTATCCAACTAACTTTTGCATCTGGAGAATTTGCTGCCCAAGGAGGTATTGGGGTATTTGGCTTTCAGGAAATTCGGCGCTTCGGAGCGATTAACGTTGCGAATTTGTCTAGAATCTGGGACACGGAGACTTGTACTTCCGAACGGAACTTTGGGACGCGCTCGTGTAATTCGCGAAGTTCGAGTATTCGCGTGTCGGTGCCTGATTGCCGCGGGGATCGGCGAAAGACCCGAATAAACAACGTTGTCAAAGTACCTCGCGTTAATCGCGAGGTTTCAGCTATAATTACCCATCGCGGGGCTGTTCTCTTCCTTACGTCTCCGCGGTAACGATAATAAACCTGGTGGTTCAAAACCGAAAACCGGTAGAAGACACCTCGACGCACCAGCAACGATCGAAAGAAAGTGTAAGAGCAAAGGGAGCGAGAGAAAGAGAATGACAGGTTGCAGACGGAGGGAGAAGAAGAAAGAGAGAGAGAGAGAGAGAGAGAGAGAGAGAGAGAGAGAAAAATCGTAAAAGCGCATTTCTCTCGAGTATCTGGTCGATTAATGAACCGATGTTGTCGCCAAGACCACCCCGAAGGATACGCGTACGAAACGCGCATCCCTCGCGAGAGATAGACCGACAAGCGCGGAGAGTCCAGAGAGTATAATATCTAACCTATAACTAGCTCCTGTTTGTCCTCCTAGCAGCAGGTCTCAAACGAACCGCATCTTTACCTGACCAAATTTTACGATCGTCGCGCCGAGGTGGCGATGTGTCCTCGCGTTATCGTTCTGGCGGGATCTAAGATCCAGGCTCTCTCTCCTCTCTTCTCTCCTCTCACGAAGTTGCAGTCTCTTTTATAATAATTCTCTTCTTCTTCTTCTTCTTTATTTTCTTCTTCTTATTTCTTCTGTTGTTAAGTTTCTCTTCTTCTTCGTTAATACTATGTTTCTGTTTGTGTGATTAAGAAAACGAAACACCATTTTGCTATTCGCAACCGATCGTGTTCCACCAAGTTTGATATATCGGAAGACGGAGAAGTGTCTTTCCAGACAGAGAAGATAACAACGACAGTGTGATAAGATTTCATTTCATTTCTCAACTTTTGCGGAAAAATTATTATTATTATTATTATTATTATTTTAATAAAGTAAAATATAATTCCTTTCGCTAAGTAATCTACAAGTAATTAAAATTGTCTGTTTAATTTTGTGTGTTTCTAGACAGAGAAGATAATAACGACAGTGTGATAAGATTTCATTTCATTTCTCAACTTTTGCGGAAAAATTATTATTATTATTATTATTATTATTTTAATAAAGTAAAATATAATTCCTTTCGCTAAGTAATCTACAAGTAATTAAAATTGTCTGTTTAATTTTGTGTGTGTGTGTGTGTGTGTGTTACGGTTTGATAAATTTTTCATTCTCGTTTCACACAACTGAAATCGTTTTGAATATTTTTAATATATACATATGTAGTTCTTGCTAATGCGACTCATTTGCCACCTGATTTTAAATAAGTATTCAGGTATTTGTACACACATCATATCTAAGTTATTAACCGACGCTTTCAAGGATGTTCTACACATTCTTAGTGAGACTGCAATATCTGCATTATCTACTTGATTTAACGTTTCTTTACGTATATATTTTTTGCGAACATTATTGTCATGCGTACTTATGTGTTTTAATTTATATTTATTCACATTGAAAAAGACTCAAGTCAGAGTCGAAACGTCTGTATTTAACTAGTTAACTGAATTTATTAAATATATATTTTTTTTGCTAAACACCTAAGTATTTTGGCTCGATTGGATCTAAATTTCTTATTTATATATTAAATAAGTAAATTTAATTAACCATTGTCGCGGAGAAACTTGTTTTGCTTTTCAACAAGGTTGTCAATGTGTCATCAATTTTTCTCTCACGCCGCGCAGCGTTACAGGTTCTAGTCAATTCACGTTTTATTAAGAGAGATCGACTTGCCAATTGGTAATTTGTTGTTCTCTCGCGTAGTCCGGAATAAATTTCCACCAAACTAGTTCGGTCGGGCGCCAGTTTCTAGCGCGAGCACCCTTTTCGTCGTCTTTGCATTCCATCCACGAGATCGCCATGATTGCGAACTCTTATACAACCTGTCGCGGAAAATCGCGGCAGAATGCGACGCCGATTTCTAAACCGGCGAAACGATCTCGGCGGTCGAGTGGAACTCGACCTGTTGATCGCAGAATTGCGAGGCACACAGGAAGCCGATAAAGATTGAAATTCCACACAGTTATAATAAGTTGATTTTCTCTCCCTCTCTCTCTCTCTCTCTCTCTCTCTTTCTCTCAAGGAAGCAAATTACAATTGTATATATCACATCAATTGTATATAAATAAAGATTAATAATGGATATTAATGAGGTAGAGAGAAAAGAAATGATCAAAGAATGAGTGGAACTTGGAAAATGTTTTTATTGATTATTCTTATTTGCGTACACGAATTGACGATTATATCGATAATTTGAAATACTCAATAAGTCTGACACAACGCATTATTGCAACATTTTATGTTAACCTCTCGCGGACAGACATAAATCTCTCCCAGACCCACTCAAAAAAAATTGCACGTCGGCGTTTCTACTAAAATTAGGTTTTTTTAAACGTTTATATTTTCGAAACTAGAGATTTTTTTTCAATTTGTTTTTTTTCCTTTTTTTTTTGATCGACACAGAATCGTTCAAATTGATTAAAACAAAAAAAAACAAAATTAAAAAAATATTGATTTTTCGCGAAGATGTTCAATTTGAAAGTCGCGTGGATCTCGCAGACCCAGTCTGTCCGACTCGTGGGTTTCATTTTTGAAATCTATCCGCGATGAGTTAATACAAGTGTGACGATAGTTACACAGTTAGATGCGAACATTTCATTTTTAATCACATCATTTCTCAATTTCATATTTAATATTTATTTTTTTTTTTTCTGACGCGGTTTTGTCCGATCAATTTTACATGCTCGAAGTCAAATGCTTCGGTCGTCTTTTTTTGTTCGCCGATTAATATTCAACGTTCTCGCCGTACGAGCGTAATCTTGGGCGTCTCCCGAAACTCCGGAGCCCTACGCCACTGCGCGAACACGCAGAAAATTCGCCCATAAAGCGCGCGGAACGACCGCACGCTCGCCTGTAAAAGAAAAGAAGAAGCGAAGCGAGCGGTACATTTAAACGCTCCCTGTGCGCTCGGTATATCGGGAGTTCCCAGGGAGAGGCACGCAAGACCTTACCTCTCTACGTCTTTACTTAACCCCTTGACCGTGGCGATGAACAACATTTTTCCGACGCGACCGACCGTAGGGAGCCGTCTCTCTACGCATGTGAATATTCGCTTCCGATATTCGCCGGCGCGATACCTACACGCGATTATACATCTGGTGTCGGTGCTTTCGGGGATGCTTACGGTGCCAGATGTAAGATAAGTCGGAGAACGGAAAACTGATCTAATCGATGATTGAAATTTAATCCGCCAATTGGTAAGAGCCGACTAGACTACCTGGCGAAAATCGGAAATTCTAGTTCAAGTCCACGAGATGTTGTTATCACGCGGATAGTGTACGAGAAGACTCTTCTTTGTCGCGCGCCAATGTATAAAAGATAAAAAAAAAAAGGAGAGAAAAAATTGAAAATAAAAAAAAAAAAACAAAGACTGCCGACAGTAATATCGAGAGACGCTCGTTATGACGACGATGATACTTCGGACCGGTATAAGCAACGGCATCGTCGACCGCGGTAGGATCAAACGGTGCGGTACGTACAGAGAGAGAAAGAGAGAGAGAGAGAGAGAGCCCGTAAGTAGGGAGTATTGCGAGGTCTCTCGATAAATTCAGAATCTAGAAGTCAGAGTCGTTGACATTTTTATCGTCACTTAAACGGGGAAATTGACGTTTCTGTTAGCTTCGCGGCGAATGCAATCGAACTTGCGCGTTATGTTAGCGAAAATATTAAGTTGCTATTCGTGTGCTTCTATAGTACCTCACTTTTTTTTCTTCAGAATTCAGAAGTGACATAATTTTTTTTTTAACGGATTGTCAATTTGTAACCAAAAAACACACGGTAATGCGATAAATAATTAGAAAATATCGAATAAAATATTTGTTTAACGTGTGCGTAATGAAGAATTAATTTCTTCGATTTCGGCGACAATTATTTTTTTCTTCAGCACGCGCGACGAAATATTTTCTATTTGTGAGAAAAGAATATACGTGAGAGATGGTTCTATTTAATTGTATATAAAATCGCGTAACACCGGTATTGAATAATTTACGCAACTTGGTGAGTTAAATAGTGCGAATGTTATTTTACGCGATATAGTGTGGTTATAGAATGTCGCAGTCGCGCGGTGACACAGCAACTAAAAAGGAACGTGCAAAACTTTCACCGAATCTTCGCGAAATCGAGGTGAACTCGCCTTACCGGTTTAAACGAAAAAATTAATACGTGACCCGGCGGCAGCAGCAGCAGCAGCAGCAGGAGCAGCAGCAGCAGATCGGTGCCCGAGAGGCTAAGATAAAACGACGTTCCGGTATCAGGAATCGGGTGCTGCGAGTATCTGACAAAGAAAGCACACCGGTAGACAATCCGTTGCTCACCGAGCAAAAACCGAATCGTTCGCTTCTAATGTAAAACTCGATCCCGACGAGTGTGTCCGAAGTGACCGACTCGATGATAATTTTGTTATGATTATTCGCGTTATGTTAGCGCGTTTTTTGTGTTCCGTTCATGTCTTGCAGCGTAAACAATTTTTCTAACACACAGCTGACGTTATATATTAAACCAACAAAAGTGTAAGTTTTGCATTTGTTGGTGAGTGAAAATAAAATTCAGATTACGAAAAATGCATATAAAAAAAAAAAAAAACAAACAAACAAACAAACAAACAAAACATTTATCAAGAATAAATATGAAGCGGAAGACGAGTAAAGAGAAGGAAGTGTCGTGAAAGTCACTTCTTTTGCGCCGCCACGGAGAGTGGTGTCGTCCTCGTCAAGAAAGCGCGGATGCGTTTCTGCTCGGAGGCATTCAGTTTACATTGAATTGCAGATGAATCGCGCGCGGACAGATGGACACATCCAACGATAAACCTGCGGTTGCTTGTTGCGACAGTACGAAAAAAAAAAAAAAAAAAAAAAAAAGAGAACACATTCAGAGACCCTGGAAATCTTCCGATCTTGCCGATCTCGTATCATATCCTCGTAACCTCGATTCCACGATCGTTCATATTCTCGGATCGCGATTCTAGGATCTGTATAGATAATATAACAGAAAGGAAAAACTACAAAATAAAATTACGTAAAATATAGTATAGAGTTTTTATAGTATAGAGTTTCGAATTTGAGAGCTAGAGAAAAAGAGAGATAAAAAATAAATAAATAATTTATTATTTTTAAATATTACTTAAATCTAATTTTTCTCTACATATTGTATTTGTTTACCCAAGTCAAAATTTAAACCCTACTTTAGCAGGAAAAAAGGAACTTTTGGACGTATAGCAGCGTCAAAGTAGCATCTACTTTTTTCCTTACAAAAAATCCTTTTCTTTGATTGTTTCCTTACTCCTACTTTGAGCCGATCAGAACCTATTTTGAGCCTATCATAGCCTGCAATGCGCAGTCTGATCTGAGAATTGAACCCTACTTTAAACCTTTAGCAGCAAAAAAGAAAATTTCGGACGTCATAGCAGCGTCAAAGTAGCATCTACTTTTTTTCTTACTCCTACTTTGAGCCTATCAGAATCTATTTTGAGCTTATCAGAGCCTGCAATGCGCAGTCTGATCTGAGAATTGAACCCTACCTTAAAACTTTAGCGGGAAAAAAAGAAATTTCGGACGTATAGCAGCGTCAAAGTAGCATCTACTTTTTTCTTACTCCTACTTTGAGCCTATTCAGAGCCTGCAATGCACAGTCTGATCTGAGAATTGAACCCTACTTTAAAACTTTAGCAGAAAAAAAGGAAATTTCGGACGTAAAGCAGCGTCAAAGTAGGATCTACTTTCTCTCTTACTCCTACATAAAAAAAGAAAAATTGAGGTTCAATATATAGACGCTAAATTTCGACTCGGGATACTTATCAGCTGATACTCTTTTTCGTTTTATCTCGTAACTTCAACGAGAAAGTTACAATTCCTCGTGAAAATTAAATAAGAGCTATAATGACTTACGGCGACCGAAATCTTAAAAAGAAAAAACAAACAAAAAAGTTTTTTCGCATCTAAACAATCAGCTCACTCGTCGTTAGTCACGTGCGTCACGCGGCTTGGCAATTTGTCTTTGTTAACTTTACGCACCTGGTGTCCGAGAAAATGACCGTGCATCTATTTGTTACGAAACCGAAGCCACAAATCACGCCGCTGCACGTCGTCGTGTCCTCGTCTCTTGAACTGCAACCCCCGCGCGCGCAACGAGCATTCGCACTCTTGAGTATATATTTAAACACAATTACGCGACAAGCGGTGGTTGCCCAGTAATTCCACTAAAACACGCACTATTCGCGAGATTAACTGCTACGTGCGCCAACACTTCAGCCAAAAGTTTGAATTCGCCGGATATCTCTCGGAATGAGATATAATTCGCGCGAACTCTCTTGATGAACACACGTGCTGTTAAAATTGTTTTCAGTTCCCTTAGCTTCAGACAAAACTATGACATCATCGTCTACCTCAAGATTTGTCAGATTTTCTAACCATTTATCTGTACATATAGATATATGTATAAAATATTTATTAACAAAAATCACACGCAAAAAATTCATAAAGAAGAATGCAAACGTACGCGAGTGTCGAAAAAATCGGAAACATCCAAAGAATTTAATTAAATAGTCTCTGAGAGCTGAGAGTGCCAATCAACGAAGATCGTCGAATAATCAGAACGGTGATTTGACAACAAACAAAAATTCAGGCGCTTGTCATTAATGTTGGCAATTAATTACGCAAATTAAAGACAAACGTTACTTTTTTCATCTCTGGTCGGAAGAAACAAAATCGCGCGGGCATACGCGGGATAAGTGGCGAATTAATACACGCTGTAGAGCTTAAACGCTAATGTACCAACTTGTTTCGGCACATTGGACTCGAATCGACTCGTTTGTCGTTACCTTGTACAAATCACTTCAACTTCTGCAATTCAGTTCATTACTGAAACATCGGCTGTTCAAAACCCGCAAAACTTTCTCGCCCCTTCTTTCGGGAGATCGTTCCCTTTTACTTTTCTCTCGATGGCTGGCTGTTTGCGTCGCCGCGGTTGACTATTTCTGTTCGCCGACGCAGTCTCTTCTCCCCCGTGTCTCTCGCGACTCTCTTTCCTCTTCTTCTAAACAGGCAATTCGGTTAACGGAATGTGATTGCGTTAACAACAACTTCGCGTGTTGGAGCAACTAGTGTGGTTACACTGAATAGAAGTGGAGTCTCTTAACTTTTCGGATTACAAGAAACTTTTTTGTTCAAATTAATTTTTCGATCGAATTAAGTGAAAATATAAACATATTTTTATTTAGTGAATATTAAAAGAAGATACCCGGGTCGAAATTTAGCGTCTACATTGAACCTCAATTTTTGAAAAAAGGAAATTTCGGACGTCATAGCAGCGTCAAAGTAGCATCTACTTTTTTTCTTACTCCTACTTTGAGTCTATCAGAGCCTGCAATGCGCAGTCTGATTTGAGAATTGAACCCTACTTTAAAACTTTAGCGGGAAAAAAGGAAATTTCGGACGTATAGCAGCGTCAAAGTAGCATCTACTTTTTTCTTACTCCTACTTTGAGTCTATCAGAGCCTATTTTGAGCCTATCAGAGCCTGCAATGCGCAGTCTGATCTGAGAATTGAATCCTGCTTTAAAACTTTAGCGAGAAAAAAGGAAATTTCGGACGTATAGCAGCGTCAAAGTAGCATCTACTTTTTTCGTACTCTTACTTTGAGCCTATCAGAGCCTATTTTGAGCCTATCAGAGCCTGCAATGCGCAATCTGATCTGAGAATTGAATCCTACTTTAAAACTTTAGCGGGAAAAAAGGAAATTTCGGACGTATATCAGCGTCAAAGTAAGATCTACTTCCTCTCTTACTCCTACATAAAAAAAGAAAAATTGAGGTTCAATGTAGACGCTAAATTTCGACTCGGGTATCTCTCTCTTTCTCTCTCTATCTCTGTAAGCGCTAAAAAATTACGAAAATAACATTGTTGCGTAATAACATATATTGCAGTGTTCTGTGTACGGTCCTAGAACACTGTGTCTCTTGACATTCAAATCGTCATCTCTATCGTTACTAGAATGAAAGAGTAATGCCGGGTTCCGCGTTGCTAAACTCACAGATTCCGATCTCTTACGTCACAATACATACACACGTACGTAAGAATGTTTCGAGGCGAACGATCAAACTGCATATATACTCTCGATTGCCTGATCTCTATTGACAAGCAGTTTTACCGTCTCTTTTCAGTTCCCGTCCTTATCCACGTGACACGCGTTCCGGGCCAAGATATTATTTGGACTCGATGGCAAGCAGAAACTGGTTCGGCCAAGTGAGCGCCGCGCAAGTTGACAGTATCAAAGAGATACCGACGAATATCGCTCATCCGCGATTTGAGATATATAACTCCCGCTTAGATATCGCGGGAACAATTTCTAATTAATCGCTCTTTAGATATATTGGACGCACCAACCAACGTGTCCGCAAACTCAACCAATCAGAATTTTTATCTTCAAGAATCTCGTGAGTGTTTTTTTTTTTTACCCGCAGAATATAACGGTGTTAATTTTCAACCGATTTGAAGCATTTTGCGAATTTTGATGTGGAAAATATCGAGTTCCATAAAGCTTTTGAAACATAGGGTAAAAGACCCAATTACTGTCACCTGAATAATAAACTCTGGCGTTAGCGAATTGTTTTTACTATTTGTTTATCAAAAACATGTGTTTTTCTTCTTATCTGGTATTATTCAATGTCTCTAATATAAGGAAACAAAATAATACCGCCTCTCAAGATCTCTATTTTTATTTAAAAATTTAATAATTAAAAAAGAACGATGCGAGAGCTATTACTGTCACCTCCCTAAAATGAAAGAAATGAGACAAGAATGTTGAGTACCGGATTTTTTGTTATAATTAATTGCGCTTAAAATTCTATGTCAGATTTTTTTCACGCATAATAACTTTTTAGGATTTATTTAATATCTTAAATAAAATAGCTTAGGGTGTGACGGTAATTGGACAGGTGACGGTAATTGGGTCTTTTACCCTGGAGGTTTAAGTTTAGAACATATCGGTTTGATGCGTGGCGACACACGTTCGTAATGCACTTTACATTGCCACCAACTCGGGGTTAAACTCCGATTCATGAGAGGTTAATATTCAGACGATCCGGCGGTTTAAATGTGAGCGTGAGATCAGAAACGGCGCCTCATAAATTTAGGGACAATTCGTCAAAGGACTAGCAAAGACAGGGAAAGAAAGAGAGAGAGGGAGTTTAGGGATTCACCACCGGCATTACATTACCACTGCGTTCAGCTTGCACACGTGCTCGCTCGGTTTTACTCCGAGGACGCTCGAGTCGCGCATGTCAACGTGTAAGCTGTCCGGCAGTGTATGATTTGTCGCACCGCCGACCAGCTGCCGTTTGCTTGTTGCGGACTTTTCATCGGACGGACCGAACGAAAATATTTTTGCTCGTGTGTCTTCGCTTCTTATTTTTTTTTTTTTGCGTTTTTGCGCGTCGCTTATGCCAAAGATTATTAAACGGTTCGGATCCCCTTCGATCTGATATTTTTTACAGTAGTCGTTCGGGGGAATCGAAACAAAACGCTTGTAATTTGATTTAAATTGCGCGGAACGATGCGCGCGCGATACGTATCCACAGTAGTCGAGCGTGTAAAAGCCCTATTATCGCGTCAAAATAATCTTTGTCATCTCTCGAAGTTGCGGGAATGCGAAAGATTCGCGGGATTTCGAAAATTCGAGAGATTCACCCTTCCCAAGTCTGCGCGCGGGAACGGCCTTAAAACTTGAGATCTTCTAGGATCCGAGCATCTGTTTCCGTGATGAATCACTCGAGTGGGCCACTGACTTTGGGGCATGTAAATATAGAGACGACGCGTTGTTCGACGTCTCGGCGTCGTCGCGCTGAAGGAAGAATACCCCAGACATTGTCTTACAGCTACAAAAACGCCACGTGCTCGGGCCGACGCTTCATTCGTTTTTCGTGACGTTCTCGAAAGCTCCGTCCGCTTAAACTAACAAACAACGCTTTGTTTCACGTTGGACATACAGCTACCAAGAGGTTTGCACGAAAAAAAGTTCGTTAAACACACACAATCTGAGATGTCGGAGTCCCGAAGGAAATAGAATATTGCAATGTTACATGTACCAAGTTACACGTGTGTTTTGTCACTTGTGCGTTGTGAGTTTCTAATTACACGTGTATTTTCGTTGCGCCACGAAGTTCGGAAACTCATTTCTCTGTGTGATGCAAAAGTTCATTCGTCGAAATATACACACAAGTACGCGTTGCACAACGGCGCAAAGTTGAACGAAAGATTTTACGTTAAATAATCAACAAGATGATCGTATCGGACTCTTTCGCTTTGCGACCACGACGTGTAAGTATAATTTTAACAAAGATGATGACGTTTTGCGTTAAGACGCGCGCGAGAGAGATAAAATTCACGATAACAATGAAGATTGAGAATTTTAATTTACAATGTATGTCGATGAAATAAATGAACGGCGGAACACGAACGTGCCGGTCACATTTTATATGGCCACTAAGCTTGGCGACGCGCCAACCTGTCCTGAAAGTCTATTATAGTTTTGTTATGACAGCGTCCCGTTTCCGTAAATTAATGTTGAAGCAAATGTATCTCGTTTTAAGGAGCTGCCGGTTTGGTACTCCTAATTGAATCGGGTAAACATCATAAGTTAGTCAGTAAGTAGTTGTACGGTTGTGTAGATCACTTTCGGAAGATAGGTTGTCACCTCGCTTCTCTGTCTCTATCTCTGATGTTTCTTTATTCTCGTTAGTTGGACAAAGAGACCGAAGCAAAGGTAAGAATGCGCGCTGATGAGTTTCAAAATAGAACACTCGTATGCGATCTTATATTCTTTTCTTTATTTCTCATTGATATTATTTTATACGTTACATACCCGAGTCGAAATTTAGCGTCTACATTGACCCTCAATTCCTCTTTTTTTTATGTAGGAGTAAGAGAGAAAGTAGATCCTACTTTGACGCTGCTATACGTCCGAAATTTCCTTTTTTCCCGCTAAAGTTTTAAAGTAGGATTCAATTCTCAAATCAGACTGCGCATTGCAGGCTCTGATAGGCTCAAAATAGGTTCTGATAGACTCAAAGTAGGAGTAAGAAAAAAGTAGATGCTACTTTGACGCTGCTATACGTCCGAAATTTCCTTTTTTCCCGCTAAAGTTTTAAAGTAGGGTTCAATTCTCAGATCAGACTGCGCATTGCAGGCTCTGATAGGCTCAAAATAGGTTCTGATAGGCTCAAAGTAGGA
>NW_018021154.1:58530-67769 GCF_002006095.1 Pseudomyrmex gracilis
AATTCTCAGATCAGACTGCGCATTGCAGGCTCTGATAGGCTCAAAATAGGCTCTGATAGGCTCAAAGTAGGAGTAAGACAAAAAGTAGATGTTACTTTGACGCTGCTATGACGTCCAAAATTTCCTTTTTTCCTGTAAAGTGGGGTTTAAATTTCGACTCGGGTATATTATATTATATTATTTGGGTCGGTTGATTGATTTTTTTTTTGGTCGACATGTTCGCATCAACTTCCAATAAAAATTTATAGACTAGCTAATTGTTTTAGTAGGAGCCTCTCCCTTCTCTTCTTCTTTTTCATATATTTAAAAATTACTCTTCATAATTTGTTCTTCTCAATACGTGAGAGACATCCAGTTTCTATTGTGAATCAATCTTTCGTGAAGCATATCGCAGGTAAGTGCGTTTCGCGATCACAAAGTTTCCAGAATCCTTCTCGCGTGTGCCCTTAATTGCACGCATCGTAGCGTGCGGTGTCTGTATTATATCCTGGCAAACTAGAGAAGCATTCGCGCCTCATAGGAAGAGGACCTCTATATTAACTCACTTTACCCAACCAACGCACCGCGCTTCTACTCATCAAGTCCATCAAGCCTCTCTCTTGTTGCAAACTTAACTCTCGATCCCCGACTTAATCCAGTTTCGGAACTTGGGGTTTTGTCGGATGGATATTGCGATTCGAAAAAACCGATTTACGTGCAACATATATATATTTATTCTCTTATATAAATCTTCTTGCTGTCTAATACTTTGATTAGAAAATTTTTATTCATCCAGATACGTACGTAGTTGCGTCTGGAAACGTGTCTATTTCCGGAGTGGAAATGTTTATTTGTGCTTTTTATCGCGCAAGAGAAGAGGACTTTCTCCTTACTGAAGATTATTTCAACACTTTTTTTTGACAGTCCGTCGTTTCCGTCATTAATAATTCTTTTCCACGCAACGGAGCAGAGCGTTTTGGATACAAGACATTAACTCTTAGCTGCGAACCACGTAATATGTTAATGTCACCGATGACAACTGGTCGTTTAATCACTTAACGCCTCCTTTGAATGCCAGAAATCGCGTGCCTGAAATGATTCATCGGTCGCAACGGCATCTCCTCTAATCTCGAAATTCCTTCCGAATAGTCGCAACAGTTGCCCCGCTCTCCACATGACATTTTTATTTCTTATGCGTGTTCTCTTAATAAATTTGTTACACGTTCAACGTGCGTTCATAATGCGCGCGCGAATTCACTTTTAACTATCCCACATTACATAAGAGACGCCGTCTTGTAAAACGGCTTTTATCACGATATGGACGTTGCAACAAATTTGGCAATACAATTGTCATACAATATACACGAACGTGTAAAAATCTTCGCGAAATGACACGTCTTATTTAAATAACGTGTTGTTCTTTAAATTTTCAGCAACTAAAGACTTCGACTTTTTTGAATTTTATATTGAATCTCTTCGGGTTCTTAATTTTTTATCAAGTTTTACTTGTCAAATTCCCGATCGCATTTGACTTGAAGAAAATTTCTTCAAGTCTACTTCGAGACGACTACTTCAAAAGTCGTTGACTTAAAATTATTATAACGATATTATATTGTATGTATATAAGAGCGACGCGCAAAAAACGAGATCGTTATTTTAATGAACGTTAACGCGTGATTAGGTGTGCGAAGCTTCACTGTGAAATTCAACGCCGCAAATCACGCGTTTCGACGATCTAATATTGTCGTGAGGTAGTACCTCACTACTCGCTTCGCTCACAAATGGGGGCCATTAATGTCAGCTCTTAGCTTAAATGCGTTACAACGCGGAGAGTTCGTTCTTTTTGCTGCTTCAGAGTTACACATTAATTTCTCCAACCCCCCTACCTACTGCGAGGGAAATAAAAAGAAGTATTGTCGTGTATTTTATATATTGGTTTTCCGTTCTTAACTGTGTGACACGCTCGTCACTCGCGCGTTTCCACTTCACGCAAAGCGAGATCCATCACTCAAATCGGCAAGCGAGATGCGCCGAAACACGCGATACAACGAATGAGCGCGTACGTAAAGATCCGTGATGTAAGATTTGAATTTGAGTTCGCATTTCTCATGTCTCGCAGATAACAGACATAATTTTGTGTTGAAATTTTGCATAATAATTTTTTTGTTTTTTACTAGACATTATGAGAATATCCGAGTCGAAATATTTAGCGTCTACATTGAACTTCAATTTCTCTTTTTTTATGGAGGAGTAAGAGAAAAAGTAGATCGTACTTTGACGCTGCCACACGTCCGAAATTTCTTTTTTTCCTACTAAAGTTTTAAAGTAGGATTCAATTCTCAGCTCAGACTGCGCATCGCAGGCTCTGATAGGCTCAAAATAGGCTCTGATAGGCTCAAAGTAGGAGTAAGAAAAAAAGTAGATGCTACTGTGACGCTGCTATACGTTTGAAAGTTCCTTTTTTTCTGCTAAAGTTTTAAAGTAGGATTCAATTCTCAGATCAGACTGCGCATCGCAGGCTCTGATAGGCTCAAAATAGGCTCTGATAGGCTCAAAGTAGGAGTAAGAAAAAAAGTAGATGCTACTTTGACGCTGCTATACGTCCGAAANGCAGGCTCTGATAGGCTCAAAATAGGCTCTGATAGGCTCAAAGTAGGAGTAAGAAAAAAAGTAGATGCTACTTTGACGCTGCTATACGTCCGAAATTTCCTTTTTTCCTGCTAAAGTTTTAAAGTAGGGTCCAATTCTCAGATCAGACTGCGCATTGCAGGCTCTGATAGGCTCAAAATAGGCTCTGATAGGCTCAAAGTAGGAGTAAGAAAACAAGTAGATGCTACTGTGACGCTGCTATACGTTTGAAAGTTCCTTTTTTTCTGTTAAAGTTTTAAAGTAGGGTTCAATTCTCAGATCAGACTGCGCATTGCAGGCTCTGATAAGCTCAAAATAGGAGTAAGAAAAAAAGTAGATGCTACTTTGACGCTGCTATGACGTCCGAAATTTCCTTTTTTCCTGTAAAGTAGGGTTTAAATTTTGACTCAGGTATGAGGAATAGTAAAATTTACATCGTATATCTCAAAAGAAAGAAGTGACGCTTAATCGTAGAGTTAAATAATCGCGAAATTATTCAATTTCATCGAGACCTATGGCTGGTGGTTCTTTCTCGTTCTTTCTCGCGCAGGTGGTCCATTCTTAAATACGGTTCGGAAGCCGATATGAAGATAAACCGAAGTAGTTACATCCTTGCCACGCAAGGCGGAATTAACATAGCTGCGCGCGATTCGACATTTAAAGGACGCGTTTGCACATTTCCACATTAGTGTTGTGTGCGGTTCGGCGTATCGGGAATCCTTTTCCGTGCGATATCTCTTAGGACCGGTCTATATTTGCCCTCGAACCGTGTCCAAGACTCATTTATATTCTCTTATCCGTACATCTTCGCGCAGCGGGCCTCTACTGGCCCCGAAGTTTCTCTCTTTCTTTCTCTCTCTCTTTCCTTCTATCAACGTTCTCGCCTTCTTACTTTCTGTTTGTCTCAGGAAGATGAAGTACCGATCTGAAGTCCAGCCGTGGAACTTTGACCCTTCGCTTTTCAAGTTAAATAAGAGAAACTAATGCATTAACCTTCCGTTTTGTTGACTGTATTGAATTCGCAGGAGCAAATTTATTTTACAACAATCGAAGACCCTTTGTAGAAAACAATGTAATGTGCCAAAAGTTGTTGTGCCATTGTATTTCCCATTGGCACATCGAACATTTTTCGATAAATAAAAAAAAATTTCAAATTTGTCACTTACATTGTTTTCTACAAAGAGTCTTCATCGATCCATGTCGATCACTTTTTCTGACTCACGTTTCGTCTTCGTGAAACACAACGCGAAAGAAAATCACGAGTACGATGCGATCTACGTCTTGACAAAGTGCTTGGCTAGCGTTCGGGTTTATTAGCGGCTTACCAGACATGATCGATGCTGAGATACTGGTTGACGCGAATAGCTCGTGAAACCGCAACGCACTTCGTAATTGGACGTACTCGAAGCAGTTAAAATGCGTCTGAAACCTGGTTCTCTCGTCCCCGTTCAAAGGATCAAAGGATCAACAACGAAGGAACGAATTTCGACGAGTTCCCGCGCGCATCTGTTTTTCATTCACACGACGAGTTGATTTCCGCGCGCGGTATTATTTCTTGTGTCTTTGCTAACGCGCGCGATTCGCGCATCCAGCCGTGAGCAAAGACGCGAATCCCGCTGAGAATGTTCTCTCATTAATAAAGAACAGAAGAGAGAAAGAGAGAGAAAGAGACAGACAGACAGACAGACAGAGAGGGGAGAAGAGAAATAGAGCAGGAGAGAATCGTCGCCATAGGTGCTCGCGCGAGTCTTCTCTGCTCCGCTCGACGGCAAACGCGAGCGGAATGCGCACAGCGCGCATACTTTCATCAATTTCGCGTGTCTTGCGACACCGCTCGCAGCTATTTCATTGACGACCTGTCGGCAAAGAGGAAGGCGAGAAAAAGAGAAAGAGGGATCTCGACAGAAACGAGCAGAACCGCGTATATATTTTGGGAACAAACTCACGCTAGAGGCGCAAGGAGGGCCACAATGATGATCGCAATACGATGTGTGTGTTTGTGTGTGTGTGTACGCGCCAGATTTAATACGAAAAAGAACACGATAACGCGAACTGTTAAGGGATAAACAACACAAGGGGGAAGGGAGAAGAACTCTCCAAGTTCGGGGGACTTCCCCAAGACCCCGGGGGGGGGGGGGCAAGTGCTCTTCATCGTCCGAATATCGAAGAGTTTGTCGCTTGGTTTGCCTCCACCCAAGCGAGAAAACATCAAAGTGTTTCCCATCCACCTTGGCAAACCACCCCACACCTTCTCTCGTCCTCGCCCTTTCTCCGGCGTAATAATCATTTATTATCCTGCCGAGTAATAACGACCGAGACTATGCTATGAAGTTGCGGAAATTAGGGCTTTGTTTAAAAATTAGCTGCCCTATCCACACCGGGCTTATATAAACTTTCCTCCGATTCTGCTTCATCAGCCAGAAAATTTTCCCGCTTCCGACGCGCGGATAGAAAACTTACCACAAAGAGCACCCCTTTTCTTTTGCGTCTCATTCTTCACCCTTTACTCCTCGTCGAAGCGGTTTACTCTCTCTCTCTATCGATGAGAAATATAACAAAATATAACTTTGCAAGCTTGATAATAAAAAAAAAAAAATTACACAATAAAAAAGAAATTATGAATCCAATTAATTTGTAGTTAATTTGTTAAGAGCTCGGGAGAGTGCGATTTATGTTCGGTGAACTCACCCGTTAATTGTCTTAGTTTCGATCGTATCTCCTCCTATCTCTCTTTCTCCTTCTCTCCTCTTCCTTTCTCCCCATCCACTCTAACAAGTGAAATTCTTACCTAAGTACCTACGCAAACACAGAATCCACTGTTAATTGATCGGGGATTAACTCATTGAATTACTGCACACCTTAGACTACGATAATCCGAGAATTCAAGAGCTCAACAAACCGTGAATCCAAGATTTTAAACAAGCGAATTTTCCCAGAGTTCGAGACATTTATAAAAAGATGCTAAATAATCTAGTAAACTATAAATATCAATAGCTATTAATTAATTAAACAACATTTTTATTTGTTGATTGAATTTTTACTTTCTCTTGTATTTTATAAATATATCTTAAATTATTAATTATCTATAACGCGCACACATTTATAGAAAGTGTTTTGGCGTCCAAAATTTTGACTCGTTCCGATATTGTTAATGTTTGCCGACGCGTATCTCGTTCTTTCGACCAGACGTTTTATTTCGTTTTTTTTTTCTTGACTTTCATACGCACCGACTGCCAGTCTAGACGAGTAATTGAAGAAACAAAGGGGATGCAATTATATGCTTCTCGCAATTATCGCGTTGCGTCTGCGCGCTCCAACAAACATGGCGACCGCGCTGCCGTGCCACCGGCCATTGACTCGCGTTTTTGATGAAATCATTTTGTGCACAAACACGTTTGATCTTGACATCGACAATTATATATTGCATATACGCGCATTAAATTTAATTTATGCTAGAAAATAGTCTATATAGGCTTACAAATTGTTGTTGTGTTTACCCGAGTCGAAATTAGCGTCTACATTGAACCTCAATTTTTCTTTTTTTATGTAGGAGTAAGAGAGGAAGTAGATCCTACTTTGACGCTGCTATACGTCCGAAATTTCCTTTTTTCCTACTAAAGTTTTAAAGTAGGGTTTAATTCTCAGATCAGGCTGCGCATTGCAGGCTTTGATAGGCTCAAAATAGGCTCAGATGGGCTCAAAGTAGGAGTAAGAAAAAAAGTAGATGCTACTTTGACGCTGCTATACGTCCGAAATTTCCTTTTTTCAAAAATTGAGGTTCAATGTAGACGCTAAATTTTGACTCGGGTAAGAATCGATTAAAATATACGCTAGCATACATGTTTTTTGTTTTTTTTATTCTGTTTTTTATTCAGCAAACCGGCACAAGAGGAAACTTATCTCAGAGCATTACTAATCATTAAACGGTGTGCAGTCGCGTGAAAGATAATACTGGGGACTGGTTCTCTTATTTCATTTCCGATTCGAGAAGACATTTTCATTAGTCACACGACGCGCTGAACAGAAAGACACTGGCGCTGCCCGGATGACTTAAGGATTGACTCGAGGACTGTCGATTCGTCACTGTCAGCTAATGCAATGTCACGAGCGCCGAGATGAGACGAACGATTATAAAAGTGAAAAATGATCCGCGAAAAGTCTCGGCATTTCGTTCACAATTCCTTTTGGTAGAGACTATATATATATATATGTATATATATGGTCGCGCGTCTATACATACTGTTAAAAACAAAACTACAATATTTTTGATTTTAGGAAGAGTTTATTAACAATAATCTTTTATTTGTTTTTGTTACATCTATATCTTCAGGAAAAAAGAGTTAAATTAATTAAACTCTCAAACATTCAACGATGCAAAATGAGAATAACAAATACAAAGTTGAGAATTTAACATTTTAACATTAAATGTAATATTAAATATACTATTTATAATATATTTATATAATACTATTATATAATACTATAATATTGTATAATACTATATATAATACTATTTATAGTATATTTATATAACATTTTAATATTAAATATGTATGATTATATATAAAATACATTTTTTGGTATAAAAATTTGCATTCTCTATATTACATAATTAGATATTATCAATTTCTTTCATCTTTCACGATCGATATAGATGTTTCCTGATTCGCGCATCAGATTTTTCAAATTCAATCAGTTGCTTTTAGCTGAAATGCACTTGCCGTCCCGAGCCGTCTCTCAAACCGATCGTCTCGGGGGGAGGTTCAAAGGTTAAACAGAAAATGTCGTACACGGCGGCATACCGAGAAAGCGGAGGATACGGCCGGGATGAGAGAAGGAAGAAGCCCCGGGGGCATAGCGAGCCCAAGCTACTGGCGGAAGCTAAGCGCATATTAAAGAGGCTCGTAAAATAATAAACATTCCGCAAGAGTCGCTAATACGTCGGCGAGCCTCAATGTTACCCGCCGGCATGCGGCGGATATAATGAATATACGTTAATGTTAATAAAGGGACATGCGCTGAGAGACATGCCGCCGCGAGACTAGAAGACGCAATTGTGCGTTTTCCAAATGCCAAAGTAGGCGCGAGCTATTTGAAACCCGGGTGTATTCATCGACATCATAAATGCTGTACAACACTTATTCAGAAAACATTTATATATCTATTTAGAAAACTCTATTTGTCCCAGGCAGAATTCAGATTTTTTTCATCTTACGTATCTCCCGATGATGTTTTTCTTGGCAAAGTTTTGGTTGGCTTTGCAAGAGAAAGTTGGGGTTTTCGAATCTCTCAAAAAGATATAGTATTATTTAGTATGAAATAATTTTTACGTAGTAAAAAAAACATTCTTATATATTCTCTTTTGAAATTATTATTCTTATTCTTATTCTCTTTTTTTTTTGACAATAAGAATAATGGGTTGCAAAATTATCGAGCAGTTAATCGCGGTCTTTCCGGCCGCGATTTCAAGATTGAGTGCTCGCTACTGTTGTAGCGGCCGAGGTATTAGAATTGAATCGAATCGAGGTTTTCCCCGAGAGCCAGTTTCCACGGACCAGACTCGCGTCGCCAGTTAAATACCTCTTGTCTCTTTTTTCTTTTCAGTTCAAGAACATAAGCGTAGACACTTGAACAATTTTAAGTAAGTAAAGTACAGGAGAAATCTTTTTTTAAATAAAATGTTTGGCGTTTTGAAGGATACAATTTTTTATTTTATTCGCAAAATTAATGGTTTTTAATGTTTTTAATAGAAACACAACATTAAGTTCAATAAAATTACCAAGTTACATTGCAAATTGCTCAAATATGTGTTTTTTTTTATGGAACAAACATATGTGTTTTGATTAACTGTATAAACGATTTATTTTATTCAACAGCTTTAGAGAAGGTTTATTGTAATATTAATAGAATTAATAATATATTATAAGAAATGTATTATAAAATTTATGATAATAATGTAGGAATTTTCATTGGGTTAAATAAAATAAAATTAGAGATGTTTATAAAATCAAAATTGATGTTTAATATGATACGATATAATATACACAATAATTAAAGTCTTCGCGATAGTCAAGTTCGAAGCGCGCGATTTCTACAGACGTTTTATCTCGTCAACGAATGCGAACCTTCTTCTCGCTCTCAGCATTTATTCGACAAATCGTCAGTTATATTTTCCTCGCTTGAATCTGACCCGTTAACAGACAATAAATACGTTGATCAAGAAAAGGAAAATACTTTGTCATGATGTTTGTCAGGAGAGTCACGCAAATATACAAATTTCGCACGATAAGTTACAACGTGTTTAGAAAAATACTCAGCTTATCCGAGTCGAAATTTAGCGTCTACATTGAACCTCAATTTTTGAAAAAAGGAAATTTTTGACGTATATAGCAGCGTCAAAGTAGCGTCTACTTTTTTTCTTACTCCTACTTTGAGCCTATCAGAGCCTGCAATGCGCAGTCTGATCTGAGAATTGAATCCTACTTTAAAACTTTAGCAGGAAAAAAAGAAATTTCGGACGTACAGCAGCGTCAAAGTAGCATCTACTTTTTTCTTACTCCTACTTTGAGCCTATCAGAGCCTATTTTGAGCCTATCAGAGCCTATTTGGAGCCTATCAGAGCCTGCAATGCG
>NW_018021155.1:0-1107 GCF_002006095.1 Pseudomyrmex gracilis
CTTCCTTCTTATTTTCTCTTCCTTTCCACCTTCCTCTCTCCTACTCGTTTTATTGTCTTTTCCCGCGTACACGACCTTCACCGCCACCCTTTTACCGTCTCTCTCTGTCTCTGTCTAGCACTTCCACCTTAACAGAGTCGAAAAGTCAAGCACACGCACAATACACCTCTTTCTTCCAGCCGTTCCACATGTATTTATATATAACCGCGTGCTTATGAAGTCTTTGGCAGTCAGTCTGTCCACCTTTTCCGAATTATATAATATAGTTTTGTTGATATATATTTCTTGATTTCAAGTTATTTTACTTTGACGACCGTTTTCGCTTTGATGTTCCGCATGCGAGAAACCTACGACACAATACACGATGGCACTTTTTGTCAAAGTCTTGTCGCTCGCCTGTCTGAATGATACTTTGTATTGTTTCGTTATACTAAATCATAATATAAAGGAAATAATATAAGTGCTTGAAATAATTTATTTCAACGAAATAATGTTTTATTAGGTTTTTTTCATTAAATAAAGCATTATTTAATGAAAAAATCAATTTTTAATATAAATGTAACAAACTATATTTGATTTAAATATAGAGTTATTTGAGACCAAAAATTTTGTCGCGTTGTAAAAATGTACTTTAAATCATATTTAATAATAATGAGAGAAAGAAATATTTTTACCCATTGCAGATACATTGCACTGCAATTTTAATAAAATAATATTTTAAAGAAATAATAAATGAACTGTGTAAGATAGCTTGAGAATAAGTAGATAAAAATAATCACACTTTAGTAACAAACAAGTAGTCTTGCGGACTGAATGCAGGTGCTGCAAATACGACAGAGGCGTCTCGAGTTCAAATTCCGCGCTATCATCTTAGGATTTTTTCAGGTCCGCGGTCCCTTTTAATAGAATTTATTGGTTGAGTAGCGAGCTGAACCGGGCTTCCAAAAATTAATTCAAGTGAAATCTCTTAGCTGTGTGAAAGCGCAAGTTTAGTATATATATATATATATATATATATATATATATATATATATACTACCATGATCAAAAAATAACCGGAATTTATTCATATTCCTGTATTTCTTGCATTTCCTGCATTAGTTCGTT
>NW_018021155.1:1691-9600 GCF_002006095.1 Pseudomyrmex gracilis
TATATATATATATATATATATATATATATATATATATATATATAGTGTATATATAAATATATATACGCGTAACGTAAACACTATGCAAACTTTCAAAAACGCTTTATACAAACGCCTTTCAAACGCTGTAGCGTTGCAATTTCCGCTTTATACGAACTTTTTACTGACCGTGTTTCAAAATTTTCTACGAACTTCCACAAAACGCTCATACAAACGTCAAATAAACGTTTATAAAACTTCTCATTTTTGTCAGGGTTAGCGTATGGCTTTCAATGACTGAATATTTCACGTTGTTTGAATTTTAAGAATCTTAAACCTCTTTATTAATTTACGTCAGTGGAAAAGGATCGTTATTTTCAAATTACATCTTGATATATACAAATATTGCGAAACAAACTCCAAGTGCCTCGGTGGCCGAATAGGAAAGGCGACGGCACGGAAAAACGAAGATTCCAGGTTTGACTCCTGGCCGAGGAGTTTTTTTCGCAATATTTTAAAATTAGTTCAGGGGGTATACGGGATCTCTCATATACAGGGTGTCTGACAACGAACTATAAAGCCGATGTGTGTAGGTAGATCGGATCATTCTGAACAGAAAAGTTATATACCATTTTACAAAATTTGCAATATTTATTGAGATATGAATTAATAAATGTGAACCAATAAAGGCGCGGGGAGCGATGATCGGACTCTATAGGCGTGCACGATTATCAGATAAAAAGAAAAATGGCTTCTCTCATGTAATGTCTTAGTAACGAGAGATGGAGTAAACAAGCGCGGAACGACTTAGTTTCTTGCGATCGGGCGCTATTCGGCGGTACGCAGCGAGCAGCGGCGAGCAAAGAGTAGAGCTGATAATTGTGCACGCCTATAGAGTCCGATCATTGCTCCCCGCGCTCTCGTTGGCTCACATTTATTAATTCATATTTCAATAACTATTGCAATTTTTTCAAAATAGTAAATAACTTTCCTGTTCAGAATAACTCGATCTACACTCACACGTCGGCTTTATAATTCGTTGTCAGACACCCCGTATGTGATGCAAATATAGCATTCTAGAAGAGAAAGAGACAGATGTTACACCAATTTTGGGACAACCTGTATATATATATATATATATATATATACGGAATGTTTGGTAATTGCCATCTAACTGCTTGTAGGTAAATAGAAGAAGTTATTCTAGGACAAAAAGTTCTATACACTTTGCAAGATTCGCAATAATTAACAAAATATTAAGTAATAAAGATCCACTAATTAGCGTTTATCCAGCGTAAGGATCGCCCAGTCTGTCGCGCCGTAACAACGGAATACAATAGCACGGATAGCGTGCTGCCCGAACCCAATCTATATACTGTCTATGTTCTTCTATTAGCTCCTCTCATTTCGGCACGACAGACTGGATTTTGTCCTTACGCTTGATGCACGCTGATTAGCAAATCTTTATTAATTAATATTTTGTTAATTATTGCGAATCTTGCAAAGTAGTGTAGAACTTTTCGTCTTAGAATAACCCCTTCTATCTACTTACGAGCGGTTAGACGGCAATTACAGACCGGCCCAGTAGTCTCGCGGCCTGAGTGCAGGAGCTGCGAACCCGGAGGTCTCGAGTTGGAATCCGCTCACCACCTAAGGATTTTTTCCGGGCCGGTTCCTTTCAATCGAGTTTATCGATTGATCGGTGAACTAAATCGAGACTCCAAAAATTAATTCGAGTGTAATCTCGAATTAATCTACCTCTCACAAGGCGATCACAGTCACAACATCTTGACCACAAGCCCGACACGCCCAGTGTGAAAGAAGGCCGTGTATCGCGTGGTAGTAGTGTACTGCACAATTCCCCCATGAAAAAGTATAAAAATTCAATTGACTTTGACAATAGATGTGTCTTAATAGCCTAAATTAGCAGAAGGCATGTAAAATACCCAATAAAAAAAAAAAAAAAGGCAATTACCAAACACCTTGTATATGTACAGTGCCAAAAGTCTTGGAACGATAATAGTTTAAAAACAAAACATTTTAGAACAAAATGTTTCAACCAAAAGTTTTGGGGTTTTAAATTGTTATATTGATTGAATATAACCAATTTACCTCGAGTAGATAAGTCACGACAAAGTCATCATAATGTTTTTAAATAAAACAACCTACTTTTTATTATATAATGTTAAAGCTGACTTTAACAATTTTCCAAAACACTGGTTGATGACCTATTTCTATTGAGTATTGCTTCAGTTATGAGCTCTAGAAGTTACGATGCCGCCAGCATTAAAATTATCTAGGGTGCACCGCGTGGAGGTTGTATGGACGGACTTTACACTTTTTTGTATACAGGGTCATCGAAAAGTATCGGACCCCCCTAATATCTGCAGTTAGAATGCATTTTAGAGAAAATGTCCAATAGCAAAGTTGTATGGTTTCAAGCGAGGAGTAAGATGATGACCTTGACTTTGATCTTGACCATGTCCTTTAAGGTCATTTCAAGGTCAAAATCTAACCTAACCTTATTTTTTTAAACAAAACTCCTTACATTTTATTGCATATTTTTATAGCTTATCTCGAGAGCTTTGCAAAACACTATAATAAAACAAGTTTTTATTAAGCACTTTTTGAGTTATAAAGGTTTAAAATTAACAATTTGTTAAGTGGCGTGTGATTCCGGCCAGTTAAGGCAAGAGTGGTGTGTGGGTCCGGCCAGTTAAGACAAGAGTAGCGTGTGAGTCCGGCCAGTTAAGGCAAGAGTGGCGTGTGATTCCGGCAACATCACGCATTCGAGCAACTTCTCGCGATCACCTTCGGGCAGTTTTCCGCCGTAGCCTACTAGCATAACCGCTTGAAGCCGTACAACTTTGCTATTGGACATTTTTCCAAAATGCATTCTTACTGAAAATATTCGGGGGATCCGACACTTTTTGATTAATGTATTTTCTTTAAACCAATTATTGGTCTCATTATTCCGCGCACAAAAGTATTAAGGTTATGATTACTGAAAACTAAATAATATTTTACAAGATATTTTACATTTTGTGTCGAAAAATTGTTAACTTCAAACTTTTATAACTCAAAAAGTACTTAATGAAAAAATGTTTTATTATAGTGTTTTGGAAAACTCTCAAGATAAGCTATAAAAATATGCAATAAAATGTAGGGGATTCCATTTAAAAAAATAAGGTATCTATAGAAGCAAATACATATAAACAACTATTTAGTGCTTTTGAAAATAGATATATAATGCCTTTTAAAACTCTTTTTTTCATTCATAATGATAGCATATGATAACCTATACTGTCATTACACTAAGACGTTGTTCTCATCAATTAGATAGTCATACCATAATCTGAATGTCTCATTATATTCGTTTTTGTCGTATCTGTGATGCTTGTTCATTGTAAATATGTACATAAGCTTAGAAATAATTCTACATACATGAATATATAGTGAGGTTATAGAAGAAACCTGTATAAGAAAAAAATTATGCTGAATTTTGATATTCCAAAGAACAAGCGCCAATCCTTAGCACAATTTACTTATTTTTGTAGAAGCATTTTAGATTTAATGAAGTAAATACGACATCAAACGTCATAGGAGAAAGTCGGTTTACAGGTCTCTATAGTCGGTATCCAGTACCCTCTTAAGCACCTGCGCTACACTGCGCTTCTAGAAAACCGTACTAACAAAACGGTATATAAGTAAATCCATATAGTTTGAATCGATTTTTCTCGAAAATGGCTGAGAGGTGCGTCCTATCCCTTTGCTCAAGTACTCTTCTGGTACAGTACTATACTATAAAAAAATCTGATTGAAATCAGTGACCACACTTCGCGACCTCTCCTTGTGAGACGATACTCACTAGAAATAGATCATCAACCAATGTTTTGAAAAGGTCTTGAAATCAGCTTTAACATTACATGATAAAAAGTAGGTTTTTCTATTTAAAACAATTATGGTAACCTTGACTTATCTATTCAAGGTTAATTGAATATATTCAATATAACGTTTAAAACCCCAAAACTTTGTTTGAAACATTTTATTCTAAAATGTTTTGTGTTTAAAATATTTGACCGTTCCAGGACTTGGCACACACTGTATATATATATATATATATATATTATATATACAAAACATGTTTGTATATATATATATATAAACGGCTCTCATTCACCAAATTTTTCTTGTTGTTTTAATTAGTTTTAATAATGTCGTAATAATGTTATAAGCAATAATGTTATAACACTCCAACATCCTTTTAACTCTTTGTGATGTGACATAAGTCTCTCAGACTCATCCAAAAATTTCAAATCGGTATCTCTAGTTAAAGTTAGTTTTTTTTTAAACGCTTTTATCTTTGGAACTATTAGAAATGCTTTTTTGATTGACGCAGAATTGTTCAATCTTTTGATAAAAAGAAAAAATTAAATAATATCGATTTTGTGCAAATATGTTGATTTGATTTTAGAGTCACGCGGGTCTGAAAAATTTAATCAGTTCATCTAATAGGCTATTTTGGAAGTCAGTTTACAAAGGTTAATAATAAAATAATTCGTTTTTGTTTTATTGACAGAACATTAAATAATCACAAAAAGTGGATTTTGACACACGTCTTGCCAAAATTTTTACAACATATTTCATTGGACATACGACAATCCAGCAAAACGGATGTCCTCCTCATTCTGCACGAAATGTTACAGAAGTTCTGAACAGAAAATTTGGAAATGGTTGACTTGGTCGACTAAGTAACACACAAATGGTTCATACGTTTCCCAGACTTGACATCTTCGGATTTCTATTTATAGAGAAAATTGAAGGAACAAGTATACCGTGAGATACAACCAAAGATGACGTGCAAGAATGTATAGAAAGAGCTTGATCTGTGATAGATCCAAGTGAAATTTGTCGCGCAGTGTTACCCGTATCGCATTTAGAGCATGTATCGATGTTCAAGATCTCTATTTTGAACACTTGTACCAATAAATACATATGTAACTACATATGTAAATTACCAAAATATTCAAACAGTTTTGAAACAATTATTTTCCATTTCAGTTGACTTTTAGTGACCTTGAATGATCTTCAATTATAGGTTGCATTTGTCTTGAAACGTTCTATCAAAAGCAAAGTAAAAACATATTTCCTTTTATTTAAAAAAGCAAAATTTATATCTCTTCTATACTTCCACTTATAAAAAAACTATTACCAGAGTATCCCAGGCAACCAGCTGACGTTATAATGACGTTACTATAAAGTCAGTTTTTGACCAGTTTGACGTGACATCCCACATAGCACGTAATATTACTGCAATATCACACACAATATTGTTTTTCTATTGCAATATTACACTCTAATATAATAGAAATATTATCGTAATGTTAATGTAATATCGCAATAATATTAAAATGTCCGCCAAAATGCATCAATATTACAATAATATATAAAAAAAACTAATGGCACATCGTAAGAGGGGAATTAATTTGAGATTTCACTCGAATTAATCTTTGGAGTCCTGATTCAGTTTGTCGATCAACTAATTAACTCAGTAAAAGGTATTAGGAAAAAATCCTGAGGTGATGGTGAGATTTGAACTCGAGACCTCCATATTTGCAGCCTCTGCACTCAGTCCGCAAGACCACTTGTTCCTTACTTAAAATGTATTTCTTTTCTCTGCTTATTCTCAAGCTATTCTCAAGCTATTCTACGCATTTCATTTATTACTTATTTAAATCATTATTTTATTAAAAATATTGCAATGCAATATTTGTAATAAAAAAATAATTTAAATAAGTAATTACAAATATTGCACTGCAATATGTTTAATAAAATAATAACTTAAATAAGTAATAAATTAAAAATATTGGACTGCAATAGTTTTAATAAAATGCCTGCAACAATGGATAAGATTATTTCTCTTATTATTAGTATTATTATTAAATATAATTTAAAATACATTTTTCAGCAAGAACACATTTTTTGGTAACTTGTACTGATTATTAAAGTCAATTTTTAATAAATATATACGAAATGATATAGAAAAATATGTACACATAAAAATATATACACATGTATATGTATCAATTTTACTATAGAATAATAATTATGTAGTAAAAATGTTATACATAAACAAAGTGTTTTTTATTGATATACCACATTTTGAAAACAAAGCATTTATGTTTAAAACAAAAGTTGTTAGGTTTTTACAATAACGTAGCAAAAGATATATATCATATTATATATTCTTTATAAGATACAATACACACACACACACACACACACATACAATGTAAGCAACTTGCTAAATAGTAAATAACATTGTTGTAATAGTAAATAACATTAAATGACATCTCTAACGTTCATAAGACATAATAAAAACTATTAATATTTTGCTACTTAAGATGCACTACAATATTACCGTACTATTTCAATATTATACATAAATGTAATATATTGATTTTATTATTGTAATATTGTATTGTACAATATAATATCTAATATTACTACTATATTGCAATTTTACTGTGATATTTCCGTACTATTACGTGCTATGTGGGATCTTACATATAATACATAAATATATACTCAAAAACAAAGTTTTAACAACCGTGTTATTTAAATAACGTCATTATGACGTCTTACTCACTTNTTTCAACTGACGTCACTCCAAAGACCAATAGTTACATCATATATGACGTATACGTATGACGTACATACTGACATCATTGTTATGACGTTCAAAATAATGTCAGATTTAGGTCACAATCACTAATTAGTGACAAAAATCACGTATATTTACGTTATTACAACGTCAGGTGGTTGCTTGGGATGCCTTCTTCGAAATTTAAACTTTGGTCTGCATTTTCTCTACCATCAAAAGCAAGCAAGGTATTCAATTAGCCTGTTCTAGCCACTCTGTAAAATTAATATAATATTATTAAATAAAATTAAATAATATTATTTATTATTATTATATATTATTATTAATAATATACATATATATATTAATATTAGTATTATTTGTTATTATATATTATTATTATTTGTTATTACTATTATTGGTAATATAATTAAAATATATGCTAGAACAAAAAAAAGTAATGTTCGAAAAATATTTACTTGTAAAAAGGAGGTAAAAAAGGCGCAAAGTACACGCGCAAAAATACTGTGATTTTGTTTTATTTTAATATTTTTACTTTTTTATTTTATTTAAATTCAAAATCTAAACACAAAGTTTTTTAATGCAAAATAACTTGGTTTTTTTGCATTAAATATTTTTTATTCAAAAAACATAAGTTGCATATAAGTTTTTGACTTTACACGCAAAAGAAAGTTTATAATTATATAACTTTACGTAAAATTTTCTATTCAAAGCAAGGTCCATGTCACACGAAATCCAAGTTCTTCGAGTGCTTCAGATATAATGCTAAATCTATAAAAGTACAGTTCTACATAAGTTTCTATATGTAGGTTTGCGATTTGTTACGTAAAGCGAAATCTCTCTTTATCAATGACTGCTTTATTTGTATTGTATAACATACGGTCGAGAGCCTCATATCGTGAGCCGTGAAGGGAAGTAGTTCTCCTCCAGCTACTTTTAACCGCCTTCGTTAAGAGGATGCTTAGTCGTCCTGTTTTACTATCGCTTTTGCGAGCACTACTTACTCTGCAACCATTGATCGGAATGAAAAACGCTTTTCCAGAATGAAAGAGAATATGCTAAAAAATGGACAAAAATCAACAAGAAATACAAAAAAAAGTTTATGTACGTAGCCCAGGCAACCAGCTGANGTTATAATGACGTTAATATAAAGTCAGTTTTTGACCAGTTCGACGTTAGTTTATGACGTGATATTAACGTAATGACGACGTGAGTTTGTCTCGTCAAAAATGACGTCATGTTAATGACGTTTACTTACGTCATTAA
>NW_018021155.1:10557-17020 GCF_002006095.1 Pseudomyrmex gracilis
TAATATTACTAGTATATTGCAATGTTACTGTGATATTTTCGTAATATTACGTGTTATGTGGGATCTTACATATAATACATATAAATATATACTCAAAAACAAATTTTTAACTACCGTGTTATTTAAATAACGTCATTATGACGTCTNACTCACTTATTTCAACTGACGTTACTCCAAAGACCAATAGTTACATCATATATGACGTATATGTGTGACGTATATACTGACGTCATTGTTATGACGTTCAAAATAACGTCAGATTTAGGTCATAATCACCAATTAGTGACAAAAATCACGTATATTTACGTCATTACAACGTCAGCTGGATGCTTGGGTAGACATTTTCACTTTGTATACAAAATCGGCAGTATGAATCACAACAAAATTGGTCCGAGCCATTCTAGAGACAGAAACAAATATTTTGAATGTTGTAGAAAAGGATTTTGAAGCTTGTAAAAAGAGAAAATGTCTACGATTAGTGCAATTTTAGCAGAAGCTCCAGAAAGACACATACGTCTATCCTTGTCTCTTTCATGTCATCTATCCTTGTTTTGGTTCGACTCAGTCTCGAAAGATGGCGCCACTTACCCGACAGCGTAGCGACTGAGTAGCAGCTCATCAGACTTTCGCCGGCGTCCAGCATCGTCTTAAATTGTATCATCTAAAACTATAATATATACAGCGATTTACAGAAGTATTTGTACCGTCTCGATTTTTGATTTTGAACAATCGATATTTATTTATAACGTACTTTTCGAAATTCTTATGAAGAATATTATATGTTGAAATAACTAAGTTTTTGAAATATTACTTTGAAATATTAATTTTATTACAAAAGAACGCGTCAATGTAACAAAAATATAAATTTAAATAAACTCAAACAAAATTGACATTACAGAAATATTCGCACTAAAGAAATTCTTCAAGTGTAAAATCAAAATATTTACAAAGTTAGTCTACCTTATAACGAGTGACTTTGTTCTATGTAGTATATATTATGTTTATACGCACAATATCACACTGCCAAAGTTACTTCGAGTTAAAAATAAACCAAAAAGGTATTGAAGTTTCGTTACCTGAACGAAAATTAATTTATAATTGGCATATTAAAGTAACATCTTATTCTTACAACTTTCGAAATTAGTAGAGAGAAGTAAGTCAACGGTACAATACGTAATAAAAAATATTAAACCTTTTCGCTCCGGGACTGGTCCATATATGGACCAGCAAGAAAAGCGAACGTAATAGATGTTTATAAGGTCAATTTAATGCACTAAATTTAGGAAAAAAATTGAAAAAAATCCTGGGTACTTCTTTGACGTTCAAAATTAACTTTGAAGGGGGGGAGGGTAGCAGGTTATTATTAACTTTTTCAGCTAAAATGCGAGGTCAATTTTAAAGGAAAAATCCCCGGAGCGAAAAGGTTAAATCAAATGGAGACGTAGTGGATAAACAACGCACAAGAGCTACGGAGAAACTAACTATTTGAAAAGAAAAAGCATTAATTAAAAAAATAAAAAAAGATCCAACAATAAGTGATCTAAAGTTATCAGCAGTTGTTTTAACATGCTTTAATAAACAAGGACCTGTAGAGGAATTTTGCGGAATGAAGATTTGAATGACAGAGTAGCCAAAAAATGCCTTCTATTAATCAGAAAAATTGTATGAAGCGATTAGAATTTGCCAGAAAATATGTTGACAAAGACATTAACTTTTGGGAACATGTAATTTTCTCGGATGAGAATAAGTTTAATTTATTTAATTCAGATTCAGGACGTACTATGATATAGAGAAAACAAAACACGGAGTTTGAATTACAAAATTTAAAAGCAACTGGAGCTGCTAATGGGTCGGTGATTTAGTTTTTATCGACGGAATAATGAACAAAACATACTATTTAGACATTTTACGGGATCACTTATCATCGAGTGCAACTAAAGTGCAATTAAAAAAGTACTATTATTTCCAGCACGACAATGACACTAAACATACAGGCTCATATTGTGAAGCAATAGGTCTTATATAACTCACCATATGTTTTGGTAACACCATCATAAATGTTCCCAATTTCTAATGTTCTGTATGTGTATTTGTCTGTATGCACATTTATCTGTATAGATTATACGCTTTCGTACTATGTTGTGTCCTAAAAGGTCGCTAGTTCTTAAAAAGTTATAAAGAAAAGAAGTTTCATAAATGAACTCTTATTTTTCGATCCCATGTACATTTCCTTCGTGTTTTAAGTATGTAGGCAGAGGAGCTATGTCCCCTGCAAAGAGAGTGGCTTTGCTCTTTCCTCTGCACCTGCTCAAAAAAATCACGTACACATTTTCTACATGAAGCGAATGTAATCGGAAGTCGTTCCTTACTTTTTTCCCTCCGCCTACACATTTAAAACACGAAGAAAATGTACACAGGATCGAAAAATAAGAGTTCATTTATGAAACTATTCTCTATAACTTTTTAACAAACAACGAGCGCGGTTTAAAATTTTTATATTATTAAGACAATGACCTTGATAACATATGTAAACATTATTGAGGTCAAAGGTGACTTTCTAGATGTATATAATTACCGAATTTCGAAAAGTGCGTTATAAATAAATATCAATTGTTTAAAATCAGAAATCAGGAGAGTACAAATACTTCTGTGACTCACTGTATATATGTATATGTACAAATGTAGTATATATAAATATAGTATATATAAATGTAGTATATATAATGTATAGTATATACCTTATCTATACCAAAAAGTCATGTATTATTTGCAATAGTTATTGAGTAATTAATATGTGATCTAATAAGCGTTTAAAAAGCGGTGATCTGAACTCTGTAGGTGTGTATGATTTTCGAAAAAATTTAACGCTAATTATACAAATCTATTATACTGTATTATTTTTTTCTTTAATATTTCAATGATGTTGATTAAGTATAAAAGATATCTATTGTTGTCGGTTTTTACTATTTTAATAGAATATATTTTAATTTTTTACACTTACCATGTAAATAAGTTTTTTATGTCACGTGAATTAAATAAATAAATAGTAGATATAAATTACCAAAGTCAATTTAAATGTCGAGTTAATCTTTTCAATTTTTGTGATAATATTATAATAACATATGACCGTCGGTATTACTGATAACCGCGTTAATATGTATCGGTAACCATGCAGATAAATGGATCAGATCTCGGGCTGCTAGCGGAAAACGACTCGCGCTAGTAAGAGGCGGACAGAGGAGAACTACTCTCCCTCCCTCACAATACACAAGATATGGTGCTCCCTACTGCACATATACAGGGTGTCCCAGAAATGGTTTAACATCTCTCGTAGGCAGGTAGAAGGAATAAAACTGAGTCGAAATGTCCTATACCGTTTTGCTAGATTTGCAATAGTTACTGAGATTTTAATTAACAAAGATCCGCGAATAAGCGTGCATCAGGCTGTCTTACGCGCAGAGGACAGCCCGGCGCGCTTCGCACAATTACATTTTAATATGTATATGTTATAGTATGTGCTGTTATATTAGCTCCTCCCATATGTCGCTATGGGTAACACCGTTAGCGCGCGAAGCGCACTGGGCTGTCTTACGCGCGTAAGACAACCCGATGCATGCTTATTCGCGGATCTTTGTTAATTAAAATCTCAGTAACTATTGCGAATCTAGCAAAATGATATAGGACTTTTTGACTCAGTTTTATTCCTTCTACCTGCCTACGAGAGATGTTAAACCAATTCCGGGACACCCTGTATATGATTTCTTAATTGGCACTATTGTTTTATTATACAGTACACTTTCTCAATAATACCGGGATGGGCGGTGAGAGGAAGAGTTTTCCAAGAAAGTCGGTACCCCCACCACGCCCATCTGTTCTGACGATACGAATCTTTCAAGACCTACTCTATACTGTCACTGTAACCGTACATTCTTTATGTATAAAGTTGAATGTTTAAAAGAGTGATATTTGACGAGTTATTATTTTCTATCAGATCCATACAAGTATTAATACATAATAAGTATTTTTTCAGAGAAAGAGAATAGCATCCAGAAAACGGAAGAATGTGGGGATTGAAACATTGTCATCTTCATCACAATTAAGTGAAAAAGAGAACATCGGTGTTGCAAAGAAATCGTGCATGCAATATTCATCGCTAATTTTACAAAAATGTATTGATAAATAATTCCTATTTTCTTCCTATTTTCATCCATCGATATATCGTATCGGATGCATTTTGAGTAGCAATATCGTCCAGAAAGCACAGAAAAAAATTATAATGAGGGAACGGCAGTATTCAGAAGGTATGAACTTGATCACAGCCTCGTCAAACTTATCCAACTGGAGGGAGAAACGCTCGAGCGAGAAATAGGGGAACGGCAGTATTCAGAGTGGGATTATTGGGAAAGTGACTGTATATCTACTAAAATTAGTTAAGGGGGTATCCGGAGTCTTTTATATGTGTGATGCAAATCCATCATCTCGTGTGAATTTAAGAATTGAGATTTTAATTCAAAAAACACTCACTTGTAAAAATTTACAAGTAGTATTCGTTACATGTGTATATATATATATACACGCACAGTTTCCGCACAAACATCCTGCGAATGGCTCGTAAGGCCTTATATATTTCTTGTTGACAATTTTGACGAGCTTAAGTCTTAATTGTTTGACTGTATATCAATTTCTTCATAGATGTATAGAAAACAATTTTGTAGAAAGGTGTTACAATTTCTCTGCAGTAATATTATAATATAATATGCACAATAATACTTTATGTCTTTATGTTTAGATTTTTAATTTAAGTAAAAAATAAGAAAACAATAATAAAATAAAGAAAAAACACATTTATGCGCGTGTACTTATCAATCTTATCAGAAAACTTATGGTTTGCAAAACTTGCATGGTTCTTAGAACAGTAGTAATTAATTAATATGAGCCAATAAGAAATTGACTATACTTTGTATACGTAAACTATATAATTTTTAGTTGTAAAGAAACTCGCTTTATAGAACGTAGCAACATAAAGCAAAATAACATATCGAGCGCTGTGTGGTACGACTTTTTGGCTGAGATTATCTGATTCTCACAGCAGTACTAACTTAATGAAATGAGTGACATGTAGTACAGCTTATTGTTTCCATAAGTTTATTGGCTTATTAATTAATTAATTAAATTTGTAATAACTATTGTGATTAAGAATTGTTGAAAAGAAATATTGTTATTAACAATTATCACACAATCTTTTTTCATGTTTTAGCTGTGTCAAACAATTTCAGATAGAATATATACTCGCGTGATAATATAAGTACAATAAATTTAAAAATAATAAATATGCAAAATTAAAAATGTGTATGAGCTCGCTAAAGTTTGCCATAAAAATGTTTGCAAATTCGCGTATTTAAAACTGCGTTGTAACATACGATACCTGGTATTTATAGAATGTCAACGACACTACATAATATTATGTACCTAAAATATATATTAATATATTAATTTATAAATATATATTAATAAATATTCCACAAATGATCACTAGAATTCATCATAAGCGGAGATAGAGGTAGCGATATTATCTATATATATATATATAGTATATATATAGACCGTATTACTATATGCATATATAAGGTGTTCCATTTTATTTTATATAATTAAATATTTAAAAATTATGGAAATTAAGAAAAATATTTTGTTAACAAAAGTGTTATGATTTTGAAAAAGACATAAGACATAGTGTTATTACTTTGACTTGGATAATCGATTGAATAATGTCAAAGTCATTTTTAATATCTTAAATAAAAACTTTTTATCGTTATTCCTAGCTTACGTTCACTACCTTAGTCTTTTTGAAGAAACCGACCTTACAGTCCAAGCGTTTCTTCCAACATTATATCGTCACTTCCTACGTATAGTCCCTTAACTCTAAAACGCAAATTTTAGGGGAAAGAGGTTTAAAGATTTAAAACTTTATATGTTTCCTTAGTTAAGGGATTCTTTTGGTTTCAAATTTTTACCTTACAAATATTTTTTTAAATATTTGACCATAAAAAATATAACTTTCTAAATGTCACAATGCAATAAACTGAAACTTCCGTATAGGGATTGATGATATGCTCTATTATGTGATGCTCTTGAAACAAACCGGCATGTTACATATATGTATATGCGTATTGCGACCGACGGCGAATAGGGAGCAGGTCGAACTGTTACAGGAGATCCAGGAGTTGCAGAGACGCGCCTTAAGGTCGGACGCCGACAGCAGCGACATGAGCGAGCAACAGGAGAACGGCGATCAAGAGGCAATGCAGGCGCAGGCGCAGCTAGAAGCCATAATGGCTTACATTAGGGAGAATAGTGTGCAGCCAGAGGGAACCTCCGAGTGTACCACCATCGATCATTATGATCCATGGTGGGAGAATAAAGAGGACTGAGAGAAGGAGAACAAAGAGCAAAAAAAAAAAAA
>NW_018021155.1:18135-22937 GCF_002006095.1 Pseudomyrmex gracilis
AACAGGATTCAAACAATCGACAGTCGAAAAGGCGAGTCGCAGCGTAAAAGAATCCAAGCGAAAGTTGAAAGTGGTGATAATTAAAGCGGTACGTGATTAAGTATATTCAAATATTATTAAAATCCTTGTCGGTGAAAGGGAATAAACCGTCTGGCGACCGTGGAAAAGGTAGGACAGTGAGGTAGGAAGTGCAGCAGCATACGAGCGGAAAGTGCAGTTCCGGTCACAGTATGATAGCGAAAGTTTTTCTTTAAAAACTTTTTAAAACACTACAATAAAATAATATTTTTTCATTAAATACTTTCGAGATATAAGACTTAAAGTTTACAGTAGTACTGCCGGCATTAGCATTATACAAAGTATATCGCGTACACACAGGTTTATCGGTCAGATTTACACTTCTTTTGTATGTTACACTCAAAGAAGAAGGTGTTTGAGTTTAAAACACTAAAGTGTTTTTTACTCTATCCCTCTTTTTTAAACACTTGAAAATGTTTGAATGTTGTAAACACTTGTAATGTTTGGGAAATAAGCACGTAGACGTGTCTTGTTACTGATAAGTGTTTGATTTTAAAACGCTCTTAAAGTGTATAAGTTGAGCAAGTGTTTACTGCCTATCTACGCTTCAGGAGAACGAGTTCGTCACAATGACGTCACAATGACCTCCTCCTGACGCCCTTTTCTATTCCTCTCACTCATATTCGTATCCTGGGGAGTTAGAAGGAAATCACCTGGATGTCGTCTTGACGTTGTCATAAAGAATCTGTCTCCCTGACGTTTATTGCAAGACGTTTATAGCCTCTGTCTGACTGACAATCTGTGTGACTTACTGTAATTTTGTTTTATCAGTTTATATATTATTCATCATACTAAGAAAGTCATCTGTTATGAGAGTCATACTGAGCTTATGTCCACAAAACACTCCAANGTGTTTTTTCGAATGTGTTTAATGAGGCCTAGTGTTTAATTATCTGTAGTGTTTACGCCGCCATTTTCCAAACACTTTGAGTGTTTAAAGCTTTCAAAAAAACATTTCCAAATGTTTACCATAATAAGTCAAACACCTTTGTCCATTTACATCTTCGAAGACACCCAAGTGTTTTAACTAAAAACAGGCACATTGAAGGGAAACCGTTTAAACGACAGATGTAACCGTTTACAAAACAGGAAAGCGTTTACAATTCAAACACTTCTTTCTTCTTACTTTTTAGAGTGTATGTACGCTGTTTACTGAAAAACTACTTCATTATAGTGTTTGTAAAAAGTGTCTTGAGTATAAGCTACAAAACTATGACGTTTCCATTTAAGAAATTAAGAGTATGACTAAATGCGAAAACTTCGTCTTGTTACGCACAGATAACACGAGACACAAAGAACAAGCGCGACCAAGCAAACATCGTATGAAAGCAAGTGTATAAACAGCGGCAGATTTGTCGAAAATTGCCTTTTTCCATTTTCTTATCTTTCAGTAAAGAGCTTCTTACCAGATTGGTATTCCGATTACAAGAGACAATTTCCAATCTCGAAATACAAGGAGAGGGCGCTTCCTGTAATGCTGGCGTTCCAGCTTCTAGCAGTTGTTTTGTTGTAGCTTTGTCTCCTTCTACGGATCTCTTGCACTGTCTGAGTCTTCAATCAGTCGCAACGTACTCACGATGTTTGCTTGGCAATTTAATAGAAAACAAAAAAGCCATTATTAATCTGTTGCGTTCCAAACAACGTAACTATCCGACGTCGCTCTATACTTGATACAGTCGCGTTTGAACTTTGATAGTCAATTAATATTAACCGCATTCTTTCACTTATTCATTTACACGTTAAATTGTTAACTTTAAGCATTTGTTTACGGTAGATTGTTAATCATTAACTAGTCTTATTTTTGTTAAAATACATCTTTAATATTGTTTTTTTTATATATTTTATATGTTCATATGTAAATTTAGTTTAAACATATCAAATATATAAACAGTTTTAAGGTTCTTGAAAATTAAACAACGTAAAATATATATATATTTAATTTACTTAATTATGCAATCTCTATCACTTTTTATCTTGACCCGCTATCTGCAGAACCGTACAAAGATCTTATGATCTTTAAACAATTATCCGAAGTCAAAACAATGATACTATATCTTATGTTTCTTTTGAAGTGTCATAACATCACTTTAGTACAAAAATATTTTTTTTTAATCCAAAGATTTCCAGATATTTGACTGTATTAAATAAAATAAAACATCTTTATACGTTCTCTTCTATTAAACAAATTAATTTAAAATACGTACTTTATCTGATACAGTTTCTGCACTTAAACGTTCTTTTCTTTGTTCAATTAAACATATTTTTTTTGGATTATTTAGTATGGTATAAAGACGCTGCTGATACGTGACACACTTCATGGCCAAAACAGCGTGCGATTTTTTCATCTAACTTAGACATCTTATAAAAATTTTCTTTATAATTTTATTATTACATAGTATATTGTATACACTTTCATATTAATATATGAATTAAGAATAATTAAATTAATTATAAATTAATTTATAATTTAAACAACTGAACTGCAATAAACATATTTATTAATTTATAATTCAAACAATTAAACTGCAAAAAACATATTTATTAATATATATTCTGTAAGAATATACAGGGTGTCTCAAATAAAGTGTTACAAGCTGTTTTCTCAGAATCTAATAAAAATATCAACAAAATTGTTTTTTAATTAAGTGGTATAGTGGGGCTAATTTTGTAGTATGTAACAGATTGTTTTGGAAGCAAATGCTATAAAAGAAAAGGACCGCTCAATATTTTTTTAAAATAGAAAGTAGTGTTAATTTTTTGTTATTTTCCTAGCTGTCTTCAAACTAAATAACATTAACCATTAATAACTTGAACCATTTTTTTAATTGTGCATAGTTGCAGAATTATCGCGGAAAATTTGTTGCAATGAGAAACAGGGAAAGCAAAAAAAGGAGAAAAGAAAACGAAAAATATTGTTAGTAGTCTTATTTTATTAAGTGTTTAAAATGATGTTTTCGGACTTTCAAGCACTTATTAAGTCTTTTACAAAAACTCGCTCGAACACTTGATAACATTGAAGGAGTAAACCAATGCACACGCAATACGTATTCTTATTTTCTTGTCTTCCGCAGTTGTAGAAACAGTTGCCATTATTTTGTCTTTTACCATATGTAACCCAATATAAAAAGAAATAAAAAAAACTAGTAAAAATATTTTTTGTTTTTTTCTCCTTCTTGCTTTCCCAATGTTTCTCATTGCAACAAATTGTTCGCGATAATTCTGCAACTATGCACAATTTAAAAAAATGGTTCAAGTAAATGTTATTTAGTTTGATGACAACTAGTAAAATAACAAAAAATTAATACCACTTTCCATAAAAAAAAATGTTGGACGATTCTCTTTCTGTTATAGCATTTGCTTCCAAAAAATCTGTTACACACTAGAAGATTCGCCCCACTGAACCATTTAATTTAAAAAAAATTTTTTGTTGATATCTTTATTAGATTCTGAGAAAACAGTTTGTGACATTGTATTTGGGACATTCTGTATATATTCTCTGTTTATTCTCTAAATAGTTTAATATCATGTTACAGATGTATTCTGTTTTATAAAATATAACATAAAAATATATATATATATGTAGGCGTGAAACTTTATTTAATAGAAACTTGATATGTAATAGTAATAAAATTATAAACTCACTTTTTGTTTAGATTCTATCCCTTTTTTCAAAATTGAATTTTTTTTTATCTCCTCTCTTGTTGCTGTAATAAAATGCAGCGTCCAGATTTTGTATCTTACGTTTCTTGTCGGCGAGTTTTCTTTTTAGTTAATATTTCGTATTATTTTTTTTCTTCAGGATAACAAGCTCCTTGATCATGATATTTACTCTTCCATTTAGTGAAGTCTCCAAAGTATCAATTTCTAATTTAAATTCCTGTTTCTTCTTGTTTTTTACCCTGAGTTTTTCTTTTAGTACAATATCTTCCGTTGCACATAATTTTTTTCCATATTAAAGATCTTATTCTGTTGCTCAATGATCTGCTCTTGTATATTTCTAAATTAAGATATACTATTTTTCAAAATAGTATATATCTCTCTCATTCTTTTTCATCTTTTGCTCAATCTCTTGCAGCGTCTAAGTTATAGTCATTAGTAGAAGGGCGATAATAAAACCAAAGTCAGAAGCATACAGGAAAGAACAAAAAGAAGAATGCATGTGCATTTTTTGTTTAAGTTGGGCACGCATGTGTTTGCATTTACTAATATAAGAGAGAATGTATTTTTGAATATTTATGAGACAATAATTCTCACATCAGTTTGTTTATTCTAAGTTTATATTTCGAATATCGTCTGTTAGTATTTTATCGCCTTTTTTCACATTCTCTTCGTTCCTGCTTTTTCTCTCTTCGTCTGCTTTGCCTGATTTTTTGTTTCTTATCTCACTTAAACTTGTATTTATACTTATATTTACTTGTGTGCATGTGTGCGTGCGTGCGTGTGTGCGTGTGTGCGTGCGTGCGTGCGTGCGTGCGTGCGTGCATGCGTGCGTGCGTGTGTGTGTGTTCATGTGAATACATAATTTATCTGTAGTTATGTGTATAGGTACTAATAATAATATGCTCACGTCAGTATTTCTTGTGTGTTTATGTGTATGTAGGTATATATATTAGATTTTTATAATAAGTAATTAACATTATTGTAGCCGTTGCATTCTCTCGCGTGTCGCGTTAACATTAATAATACTTTATAATTTATTTTCTGTGTATATATATATCTTTTTT
>NW_018021155.1:23020-51954 GCF_002006095.1 Pseudomyrmex gracilis
AATCTCTCGTAGGCAGATAGAATGAGTAAAACTAAGTCAAAAAGTTCTGAACTATTTTTTTCTATTACATATAATAAAGGAGTACTTATTGAGTAAATCAGGCCAATCAGCGCAGACCTTTAGCCGAGCGCACGTCAGTAAACCACGCGCCTAGTGTGCGTGAGCGCTCCACGCGGCTCACTGACGTGTGCCCGGCTAAAGGTTGGCGCTGATTGGCTTGATTCATTCAATAATTACTCTTTTATTATATGTAAGAGAAAAAAATGGTTCAGGACTTTTCGACTCAGTTTTACTTCTTTTACCTGCCTACGAGAGATGCTAAAGTAATTGTCGGACACCTTGTATATATGCATAGTAAGTTTTTTAATGGTATGTGTTATTATCGTTTGCTTTTATTATCTTTTCACTATAATTAATAAATATACGGTAACAATAATCGCGCGCACGTAACATTTTACGTAAAATAATTGTATGTCTCTCTTTCGCGCGATGCGTGAGGTTTGCTCATTGGCAGATCGACATCGATTCTTGGTTAATCTCTCATATGTAAGTTTATATTACTCGTACAGTCTCACGCTTATATGTATGCAAATTGTACTAAAAAAAACAGAGAAGGCGTCTCCAACAAAAAGCGAATTAGAACAAACTTTTTAGGAATCCGGCGGGTCCCGCCTGTTTATTTCGTTACCGTATCGTAAAATAAAATATCAGTAAAAAAGAAGTGTATAACAGCGTATACGTAGAAAGCATACGTCAATAAAATGTATGCATCCGAAAGCAGCATGGAAAATGGCAAGAAAGACAAGTATAGTTAGTAGAAAAGTACAAGAAGAAGATTTTAATACAAGATAATATGAAAGGCAGATAATATGAAAGGCAGATAATATGAAACAGGCTACTAATAGAATAAGGACTTATTTTTTGAAGTACTGTACTTTGATGACAACCACTGGAAGTTGTTGCAATTGTTGCAAAATGCACCATAAGAACAAATCTAATGCTGTTTAATTAGTAAATTAATTTCTATTATTGCTGAAGATTTTACAATATTGTATTGAAAGTGTTCCAAACCTCAACTTAAGTTTTTTAATATTTTTATTTTATAAATACTTTTAATTATACAGAGTCCGTTAAAAGTCCCGGACCGAAAATATCTTGAAAACTAAGCATTTTAGGAAAAAGTGGTTTAAACAAAAGTTGTAGAGTTTTGAAAGATCTATTTATTGATATTATCAGTTTGACTTTGGATGGCGTCGCCAAGATAAAGTCAAGGTAACATCGATTTTTTAAATAGAACTCTCTATTTTTTATCACATATTCTTGTAAAGTTAGTTCAAGAGTTTTCCAAAACATTAAAATGATGTTTATTTTTAGTAAGTATTTTTTGAGGTATAAGGATTGAATGAGAGAACCGCAAAAGATCATATTGAATTTATCATATCAAGGTAAGATCATATGAGTTTTTTAAATAAAACTCTCTATTTTTTATTGTACATTCTTGTAGCTTAATTGAAGAGATTTCTAAAACACTAAATGACGCTTTTTTTAATTAAATACTTTTTTGAATTATGAGAGTTAAATGTTAGAGCACTGTCGGTATTAGCAGTATCTAACATGTACTACATGATTACTCGATCAAATTCTGTACATTTCTTGGGTGTGTTCCAGCCAACTAAAGCAAGATTACTAATAAGGTAACTATTACACAGACCCAACAAAAAAAAATGTTCTGAACTTGAAGTAGAAAACGTTTTTTTACATATTTTGAGGTGCTGAATCTAAATCTGAAGTCAAAATAAAGGGTTTCCCAGATCGATCTTCTTTAAATTGCGTTTAATTATCAAAAAATCTTGGAAACCAGGAAAAAGCATTCAAATAATCTCGTTAGGATGAACCTTTTGTTATCAAGTAAAACACATATCCAAGATCACTACACCGGAGACAGGCGAACAAGTAAGCCTTCTATTTTCAAGTAAACTAGGTACTCTAAGCCAGTTACACCTGAAACAGGCGATTGAGTGGGCCTTTCGTTGTCAAGTAACTCAAGTACTCCAAACCAGCTATACCAGAGGCAAACGATAAAGTGGGCCTTATGTCGTCAAGTAAACCATTTAACTCGAACTTTATTTGTATAAGTAGTTTATTTAATGTTTTGCTTGTTTACGTACTCTTTTATTTACGCAGATCTTTCCTCGAAAACTAATTCCTCGAAAGATCTGCGTAAAGGATTTCTTTTACGTTTGTTTCTTTTTGGAGTTATGTCTTTCCTTAACGTCTAGCAGAAGTCCGCCATCATATTTATGTCCCATTGTTCTTGATATCGTCTCTCCATCTCCTTAATAGGCTCACCCTAACGAGATTATCTGAATACTTTTCCCTGGTTTCCAGGATTTTCTGATGATTAAACGCAATTTAAAGAAGATCGATCTGGGATCCCTTATTTTTTGACATCAGATTTGGATTCAGCACCTCAAAATACGTAAAAAAACATGTTTCCCATTTTGAGTTCAAAACATTTTTTGTTGTGGGCCTGTGTTATGGTTGGTTCTCTAACATTCGGCGGTTTTCTAAAATTCAACTCTCATTACTCAAAAAGTACTTACTGAAAATAAACATCATAGTGTTGTAGAAAGCTCTTGAACTAAACTACAAAAATATGTAATAAAAATTAAAGTTTTATTTTTAAAAAATCGATGTTACTTTAACTTGACGTGGCGACGCCATCCAAAAAAATCAAACTGATAAAATCAGTAAATAAATCTTTTGAAATCCTACAACTTTTGCCTGAAACTTTTTCCTAAAATACTTACTTTTCAAGATATTTCATCCTTCCGAGACTTCTGACGGATCCTGTATAAATAATATTATGCTATATATTATATTTCATTTATGATAAATACACATATAGCTTCTTCTTTCTGTAAAAGTAATTGCATAATATTGTGTAATATCTTACAAATTTGTTACATTTTTATAGATATAAATTTAAACAGAAAAATAAACACTAATATGCAATAATGTTATTTTATTATATATTTTTTTCCGCTCGTGAAATACAATAAACGAAAAGAAACTTTTGCCATGGCGTCATACTTAAAACAAATCATCAAAACACGGACATCCGTTTTACAGCTCGTATCGTGGTCCTCTTTTCATTTAATGTTAGTCTTGTTTTGCCGTCATTGTACAGTAAACTATTTTTAACTGTTCAAGCAATATATATAATTAAACAAAATTGAACTTTAGTTATTGTCTTATTTATTTACTGTTACTAAATCTGTTTCTGATCTGATGTATTCCTTATTATATTTCATGTTTTTGACACCTCATTTTCACGTTTTATAACAATGTTTTGTTAATATTAAAGTCAAAATTCTGTTAAATATTCATAAACAACTATTAAGTAGAAACTAAATAAAGAATTACAGAAATTTGAGGCCTAAACGTATGTACGTTGCTGTACGTATGTACGCTGTACGTGCAAAATATATTTTTAAATGTGTAAGTAATAATTTTTAAATGTGTACATTAATTAATACACGTGAATATATATGTTTAACGTGTAAATTAATACACATAAAAATTAAATAACAATTTAAAAATTAAAACATTTGTAAAATGTTAATCTTGCATTACATATAAAGGCACTGACGGATTGCGCGGATTGTGAAAATTCGAGTTTTATGACTCTTAGCCAAGTCTTTCTTGCAATAGAGATTTTTACATTTCATAAAAGAATTAAATGAGTAATTTATATACATGTGATGCAAGTTATTCATATATATAGATATTCATATATATGTAATTCTTTTATAAATTAAAAAAATTGTTATTTAATTAAAATTTTCTGTGTATATTAATTTACACATTGAAAAATATAGTTTGCATGTACATTAAGTGTTTGGCTCTTCTAATTCTTGATTTAATTTCTAGAATTGCATTTTTGCGACTTGCATTAACTGGACGTTTTAGCTAACATGTCTTTCTGAGTTCTGCCGTAATTAAAAATCTTATTATGCATTTAGATAATGTTGATTTAAAAACAGATAGTTCATATTACCTGCCCTTTTACATCTTTAGTAGTACTACTAGTAGTACTACACACACATAAAAGAAGTAGTAGTAGTAGTAGTAGTAGTAGTAACAGTCGAAGTAGTAGTAGTAGTCCACATATAAGTCTTAATAGTTTAATATCTCGAAAACAACATGATCAATTTTAATTGTTTTAGTTTCAAGCTTTATATAGATTCTGCAAAAAGTACGTACTAACTAGATTTAGAAGTTATACACACAAATTTTGTAAAGTATAATAAAATTATATAATGTTTAATATAATAAAAAATGTTACGTTCTGGTGATTCCACAGTCGCCTCCTTGGTGCAACGCAACACAAAAAAAAAAAAAAAAATTTCTAAAAGTTAGGATGTTGAAAAAGCGATAAAGCGATCTTTTGGATAAAAAACAAAGAGTTTATTCAACAATTTCAAGTAAAACAGAAAATTAATCCGCGCGTAAAACAAAACAGAATAAAAAAATAATAACATAAAAAAGACGTAACATTCAAACTATTTTGTAAATTATCGAAAAAATGAACGTGTAAATAAACGAGCCACATTTGTTAAAACTTAATAAAATAAATAAATTTTAGAAACTAGATTCTCTTATCTCTAAAAAAAAACGCATAAAAAGTAAGAAGAAGAAACGGATTCTCAAAAAATGCGGAAGCATAATCACTCAAAAAAAATATCTATAGACACTACAAAATTTTCTTTTTAAATAAACTAGATAAGATATCCGAGTGGCGTGATCGTCAATAATTTACGTTCTAATTACCATAGTTCATTAACAAATCCGAGATCACAACTTCTGATAAAGATGAAGCCTAAATTAATTGCTTTTAGTAGAAGAACTCTAAGAATTCTAAGTCTTTACACTCATTTAAAAACTATATAAGACGGAACGCTCGTGATCCAAAATAACAATCGGTTGCGAAATAGCCTAGTCCTCTTTGCTAAAGAAGAAAAGAACTATACTTTTTTAACTCCGTTAGATTCTTCGGAATCTGACATTAAAATCGAGAATATTCACTTAAGACCGCATCTCTTTTCCGTCTCTTCTCGAAATGAATTTTTTCAGTTCAAGATTATAGACATTGAGACCACTTTCTCTTTCAAAAAATCTCCGTTTTTGCGACAGTCTATCTCTTTTATTATCCTTTTCATATCCTATCTTTGTCACCGCATCTCTCACTATACTTGTTTCATCTCCTTTCCTAAAAGTACTTTTTCTCTAAATTTCAATTACTTATATTCTGACGAGAATCTTATATTGTGCCAATACTTTTTTTGTCTATCAACCCATAATATTATTTCTGTTATCTTTTTCGGTGTGATTTATCATCACTGTTCTGGCATCTTTCTTTTCTTATTATTTTCTTCTTACTCCCACAGTAAGAAATTCCTCCAGGAAACCTACTTCTTCCATCTTCTCGCTTAAATTATGCTACGATTTATCACATAACCACACACAACTAAAAAACCACACAACAAGAATTTTAATTACAATATAGATAAACATATATAGGATATTTGAAAAATTTTGACAACAGAAGTGTGAAGATAGATTGGATCAATCTAAACAGAAAAGTCATTTATTATTTTGTAAAAGTTGCAATATTTATTAAGTTATAAATTAATGAATTTTAGCCAATGAGCAAGAAAAGATAAGAAAAAAACTCTATAAATGTATATGATATTCAGTGGTATCGCCGGGAACATTAGCTTGTAAGAAGCTCTATCATACGCTGCTTGCGTTTGCTCCGTCTTTCAGTGCTACAATATTGCATGAGATAAGTCATTTTTTTAATATTCAGTATACGGGAAGATTCTCCGATAATCTTCATCTTGACATATGTTGTCAGGACACTCTTCTAAGTAGTCCCCAAGAAGTTTTAGCCGTCGCTCAATGTTCATTAAAAAGTTATTACTAAAAAATATAATCACATAAATGATTGTTAAAAACCAAAAAATTAAAAAATTTGGAAAACTATAAACCATGTAGAATCTAGGTTTGTGTGGAAAATATATATGTGGAGGAAGTGTGTTTCGCTCCCCTACAGAAGGGGGCCACTATAAAAAAACTAGTCATATAGTTTTGAGTTGAACATTGCTTTGCGTAGAAAGTTGTAAATTTATGCAACGTTGCTTTGCGTGAAAAGTGTATGCGTAGAGACACTGGGTTTGTTCGAGAAGAGCGTTATCGCGCAACAGATGCTAATGCTGACAGGCATGTTAGGCAACCCAAAAATGCAGACAATTTTAAAACTTTGTGTGCAAGTAGAGTAGTTCATCCGTAACACAAAACTATTTTTCATTTGTGCCATATTAGAGTTTGAGGGAGTAAAATCATTCCTTGAAAAAATGCCGCAAAATTGTTTTTGCGAAATATCTTTAGAACGGTAAGATATCGAAAAAACCTTTACAAAATTGCATCTTTTTTTTACGTCTACAAAACTGAGTACAGATAATTATCAAAAAATCCATGTTTTTTGAGTTATTCTCACCACCATCTATAAAAGTAAATTTTCGTACTTTGTAATTTTATGCACAAATACTTCTCCATAACCGCTTTTCATACATCATAATCAAAATATGTGTTGTATTTTTTAAATAAAAAATAAAAAAATAAAAAATATATATTATTAAGTTTGAAGTCCGGTTTAATAGTTTTAATTATTAAAATAGTTTCATAAAGCGATATTTAAATTGTTATTTATATAAATTTCGGACACCTTTCAATTATTTAAGCAAGAGTACATATTATCTTTAAGCAAGACACAGTATGTATTTTACAACTCCATGAAAAATATAATTAATTAAAACTAATCAGCAACATACATTACTTGAAGTGTTATTTTACTAAAGTATTTTACAAACCACCTAACAAATAAGATAAGGATAGTATTTTGTCGAGCACAGAGTAAAGCATAGATTAAACTACTATTGCAAAAAATTAAAATGGTGCAACTAATAATCTTTGACCATCTATTCGGTAAATAAGTTTATATAATCGCTTATTATCAAACTTGCACTCGCTTTTTGTATATGCTTTGGTGTTTAATTATACACTGGAAAAGTTATACTAGTACAGAACGGCAGACTAACAATTATGGATTGTAATTGATACAGTAATGATATTCTTCATTGAAATGTTTAAAATAGAAATACTTGTCACACCATGCACAGCGTATAAAAGCGGCCATTCCACAAATACTACATTTAGGTATATGCTTTTTATTTCTAAAGTAACAGAACTCTACAGGATTTTGAAATTCGTCGGGATGCGTTCTAGATATCCGCTTTTAAACGAAGTGTTACGTCCTGAGCCTATGGTTACGGTTGAGCATTAGTGGTAGTACGTAACAGACGCACTGACAAATTCAAGCGAACGTGAAGTCTATCACAGCACACTGACACAGATAAGGAAGTCAGAAATGCGCGGGGCAAGCGAGACAGTTCGGCAACGCAGACAGGTCAACGGAGTTACCCGATTTTTCTCTGTCTAACGTATTCTCACTCGTCGGTTCCCTTTTAGGTTTAACAAGGGAAGACTACGATGATGGAACAATCGATTTGGACGAAAAACTTATGGGATCGATAGATGATTATGTGGAGTATTGCAAGGTAAAGTAATAAGACGCACTACTCAAGCATTCGCAAGAAAATCAAATTTGAAAATTTTGATGTACCTTGTGAAGATATTAAATAGGCTGTTTAATCGAAGAGCGCGTAGTGTAGCGGTAGCCTACTAGGTTAGTAGTGTCGACGCTGCTGGTTTGAGTCTCGATATATTTTTTGTTTTTTTTTAATGTTACAATATAATCTAAATGTAAGTATTACGTTTGTTATTTATTTATTGCATGTTATAAAAGTGCATTTTTTGCATAAAAAATCCGTGATGTAAAAAATACGGTAAAAATAATTAAATTGTTACTAATTTGTGTTCTGTTTGTAAAAAACGGATAAATAATTGTATGTAACATGTAAAAATATATGCAACATGTTTTAAAGCACACACATTTCTTTGTAATATTTGTTGAACGTTATACCTTTGAAAGAAAATATTATATCTTCGAAAAGTAGAAAACAGACAATGAGTAAACACGAGAAAATTTCCNTTACATTGTGAGAAACAAGATTTCATCCATTTGACTGGTAACAGCGAGAGTAGACAGAAAAGAAGAAAAGTGTGCAGTGCTAATTAAATTGGAAGATACATTAAAATGGAAGGTGTATCTGGTTCTTCATCGAATGAATGTGATAGTACATTTACAGTGACGAGTCAAAATTACTGCTAAAAGATGCCATTGTTTATCTGGAACAATTACTTTTCGAAAACAATTTTCCATTTTAATATATCTTCCAATTTAATTAGCACTGCANACTTTTCTTCTTTTCTGTCTACTCTCGCTGTTATCAGTCAAATGGATAAAATCTTGTTTCTCACAATGTAACGGAAATTTTCTCGTGTTTACTNATTGTCTGTTTTCTACTTTTCAAGGATATAATATTTTCTTTCAAAGGTATAACGTTCAACAAATGTTACAAAGAAATGTATGTGCTTTAAAACATGTTGCATATATTTTTACATGTTGCGTACAATTATTTATCNGTTTTTTACAAACAGAACACAAATTAGTAACAATCTAATTATTTTTACCGNATTTTTTACATCACAGATTTTTTATGCAAAAAATGCANTTTTATAACATGCAATAAATAAATAAAAAACGTAATACTTACATTTAGATTATATTGTAACATTTAAAAAAATATATATATATCGAGACTCGAACCAGCAGCGTTGACATTACTAATCTAGTAGTTTACCGCTACGCTACGCGCTCTTCGATTAAACAGCCTATTTAATATCCTCATAAGGTACATCAAAATTTTCAAATTCGATTTTCTTGCGAATGCTTGAGTAGTGCGTCTCATTACTTTACCCTGCAATACTCCACATAAACATCTATCGATCCCTATACGTTTCGTCCAAATCGATTGTTCCTTTGTAGTAGTCTCCCCTTGTAAGACGCAAGTCTCAATTACCAAGGACGGAACCACGCGAATTAACGAGGAACGAACGGATTGTTTAATGAGTGTGATTTACTAGTAGATTGTTAATTAGACGAGGTCCATATATAAGAGTTAAAGTAATTAGAGCCGGATTTTGTTATGAAAATATTAGCATAATCATTTATTCAAATAGAATTGTTAATATTATAATAAAAATCGAAGAAAAGACATGAGTAAGCTTCGTATAAACTTGCGTTAATATGACACGTACAGACGGTTCGGGTTCAATAATGTATCTTACCGATAGCATTTCTTTATAATCTTTACAATCGGCAGAATGTTTAACTGGAGTGAGATCGAGATTATTGAGCTGGATTAGGATTAACCGTTTGAGTCACAAGAGGTATTGAAAAAACACTGTCGAAGAATCCCAAACAGCGCAACCGCGCTTTGCTCGAAATGTGCTGGGTTTTCTCGACATAAAATCTCAACAGCGCGATCGCGCTGCTTGGGACTCAAACGGTTAATAGAGAATCTCGAGTTCGGAGCGTGTTTACAAGAAATCATTTCTTGTCAAAATACACTGACACTAGTTAGCTACGGGTCATCGGTCGGATCCGTCTCCGCAAGAGATCGTAAAATGAGAAGGGTCTATATTGTTCGGAAAATTCTATTCTAACATAGGCGCTGTTCATTTGACTATGAGTAGCAAATCGAAATAATCAAATAAGAGTAAATAACTATTATTGAATAATTAATCGGATAAATGTTTACGATCGTTAATACAGTACACGGAATTGTAACGTTACGTTGTGTATAGAGAATTAGAATTGGTTGTAAGAATTGATGATCCTGACTCCTGCTCATGGCAAAATGTAAAATATGTATGTGTCTGTATTAGTGAGACTTACAATGTACAGTAGGGAACACTATATCGTGCGGCTTCAGGGGAAGTATTTCTCGGAAATTTCTTCTTTAGCTGCTCCTATTACTGCGCGCTCTTTTCCTTCGATCTTGGACCGTTGGCGGAGACCGAAGAAGAATGGCGCGCGATAGTGTAAAGCATCCAAAGAAGAAATTCTCGAAAAATATTCCCCCTGGAACCGCACGAAATAATGCTTCCTACTGTACTCGGAGATATACAGGGTGGGGCATTTAAATTGAGACAACCGAATATTTCAAAAACAAATTATTTTATGAAAAAATGTTTTAGACAAAAGTTGTTATATTTTGAGGGGGAAAGAGTACTGCATTAATGTTTTTTAAGTTCGTGAACGTCTTCAAGATCATTTGAAGGTGAACTCTATTTTTTTAAACAGGAACCTACAGTTTTCTNAACAGATCCTCAATCCTCGCCAAAAAGTGAGTAACTTTTGTCTGAAACGTTTTTTTCTGTGATACATATGTTTCGAAATATGTGGCAAAATGTCCATTGATCATTGCGACGAAATAACGATTACTCTACCTCATTATTCCAGCGAACGCTTGAATGTAAATAATCACGAAGATGTAAATAAAGCCTGTAAGGACACAGATTAAGTCTTTGACTTCTCGCAAATTGTGTAGTCAGAGTTAGTTTGCCTTTCGAATATGGAGAGATACACAACCGCGGAGAAAATCGAAATAATTTTGCTTTACGGTGAATGTGGTCGAAATTTAGATTTGACCGTTAATTTGTATGCACGATTCCCTGAAGCAAATAAGTTTCCTTCGCGTGCTACAATTCATCGCGTTGTCACTCAATTTTTGAACGATGGAAGTGTTTACCCAAAAAAGAGAAAACGTAAGAATATTGTAACAAATTCGGATAACGAAATAATGGTAGTAGCTGCAATCGCTCAAGACCCCCACATTAGTTCACCTACTATTTCTCGGACCAGTGGAATTTCACGAAGAAGTGTTCTCAGAATACTCAACCGGTATAAATTCCATCCATACCGTATATCTCTACATCAGGATCTGCATGGAAACGATTTCGTAAACCGCGTGAGGTCCTGTGAATAGGCATTAGAAAAATTCCGAATAAACAACGATTTTTTTATGAATGTACTGTTCAGTGACGAATCTTCATTTACGAATCACGGACAAGTGAATAAGCACAATTTACACTACTGGGCGGTAGACAATCCACATTGGTTACGTGAAGTGGAGCATCAGCGACCGTGGGCTATTAATGTCTGGTGTAGCATAGTAGGCAAAAAATTAATTGGTCTGTATTTCATTGATGGTACGTTAAACGGAGAAAAGTACCGAGACTTCTTAATTGAACAGTTGCCACTTCTTCTTGAAGAATTACCATTGTCAGAAAGAATGACCTTATGATACCAACATGATGGTTGCCTAGCACACCATTCACTAATAGCACGGGAAATTTAAAATTGCAAATTTAATGGTCGATGGATAGGACGAGGTGGTCCTGTAAATTGGCCTGCTCGATCACCGAACCTTACAGCTCCAAATTTTTTTTTATGGGGTTATCTAAAGGAAATCGCATATCGCGACGTACCAACGACTCGAGATGATATGATCAACCGAATAAGAAACGCATGCAGACAGATCGATGAAGACTTGTTGTTACGCGTCTGCCGATAATTTCTCGGACAAATACAAAGATGCATCGAAGCTGAAGGCCATCATTTTGAACATTTATTGAAATAACACATTAATCGTGAGAACTACATTTTCTTCTAATAATTTTTCTAATAATTATTTATAATTTGTTTATTTCCATGTTTATTTTCTGTTCCAGTATTTGCAAGAAATTTCGGAACGTTGTATCTGCTCGAAAAGCTTATATCAAATTGTTATTTCGACGCAATGATCAATGGACATTTTGCCACATATTTCGAAAAATATGTATCACAAAAAAAAACGTTTCAGACAAAAGTTACTCACTTTTTGGCAAGGATTGAGGATTTGTTAAGAAAACTGTAGGTTCCTGTTTAAAAAAAAGGAGTTTACTTTCAATTGACCTTGAAGGCGTTCACGAACTTAAAAGAATTAATGCAGTATTCTTTCCCCCTCAAAATATAACAACTTTTGTCTGAAACATTTTTTTATAAAATACTTTGTTTTCGAAATATTCGGTTGTCTCAATTTAAGTGCCCCACCTTGTATTCGGGGTGATAGCGGTATTGATAATTGGCAACGTCGCTCGGTGTTTGGTCGTAGCTGTTTTACTTGGATTCACGCTGCTTGCGGATGATCGGAAGTGAAGTCGGCGGCGCCCTCAAGAGGTTTGACGAATGAGAAAGTGCGGAATTTCCTTGATTTAACGGAGTGATTGATTGATTGTTAGTCACTGACTCTACCGCGCAAAGCTGTTCTCTGACTAATCTCAACTGTGCTGAAGATCGAACTGTGGTGAAAACTGCGTATCGATTAACGAGCGTGGATCGTGGATCCACGCTTTTAGAGATGCTGGTTAATTTCCTTTTTTTCATCGTCCTTTCTCGAAATTTTGACTTCTCGTTCCTTGACCTCCGGAGCAAAGACCTTTCCCCCTTTTGTTCGATTCTCCGGATTGATAAGATTATCATTTGTTTAGATCTCGCTTATCGGTACGTACTCTATCTTGTTTATGTCTGCAAATCGCAGCTCTATCCTCTTGATTTACGACTTCTCTTCTAGAGTTACGAGAGCTGTAGCGGGTTGTCGGGAATCGCGAGTGTCCCCGCTTTTACAAAGGGCTATTGTCCATTAAAAATTTCCTCTCGAGAGTCGATAAGGTTGTTTATTAATCCAGATGCTCTAGGCTCGATTGTGTATAGTGCGTTGTTCGGCGGGAGTCTGTCTGTCATATGTTGTCCAGCTAGGTTTTGTTTATAATACGTCGTTCGGCTCGATTCTGTTTACCTTATCTCGGCTGGCTCTTGTTTCTCTTTCCGGGAATTCGTTACAAGAATTATTTCTTAGAATTTCCGTTAGACTTACTAATTATATTCCGTTGCAAAATGAAAGGGCCCGTGGAGTCCAGGACGTAACACAAGCATACTGGCAAAAATTTTTACATCTGGGAAAAGAAAGCTGATTATAGGTTAGTGATTGCAATTTAATTATTTCGTAACGCAAATGCAAAGTGACATTTTTTTCTTGAAGAATTACATTATCCGAAAATGTTTGCACAAAATTTTTCCAGATCCGGAATCCAAACACATTTAAAGGCTGAATAAAATCCGTCGTCTTTTTTGGAATAGGTAAAAGGTTTACTTCTTTGTCTTGTGAAATCAACTGTTCTAACTGGCTCAGGCAGTGTCCCATCCACGAGTCGAGTAATAGCATGCTTTTACGCCCAGTATTCGGTAGATACTCTTTGCTAAACCAAGTTTTGAAATGTTTAGACGTGAGTTTTCCTGATTTTAAAGCTTGGATGTAAATGTTAACAGGACAAAATAAAGGTTCCTGCACTCTTGGACCAAATGTTTCTGTAGACTCTTTCAAAACTATATACAGTGGTGAAAGAAGACGTCCACTTGCCGAAATAATAAGCATTATAGTGTAGCTATGTGTCGTAGAAGATACCGATTGAACTATCGCTTTAACTGTTTTCACTTCTGATTTTGTCAATGTTCGCCCAGAATGTATTTCAAGGTTAAAGCTACTCTCGTCTCGCATTATAAATTTCTTCAACTCCAATAGATGGAATATTAAACTTTACGTTTGAAACAAACAATTCAGCGATATTTTGTAGGTTACCAATATCTTGAAGCGTAGATCGCGTCCTGAATGTTGGTATCTTGCGAGAAACACTTCTACGCACTTTCTTGAATTTCCAAATCCACCATTTACTTGCCTTAAATTGAGATAGGTCTACTTGATCTTCTGCCTCCAAGGCCCATAATCTTAAATTAATATTGTGAACGAATGGATCTTCTATCACAAGCTTCTTCAAACTTTTATACATAGTACATATTTCGTAATAAATGTCAATTTATCTGCATTTGTTCCACTTTTCTCTACATTTGCTTCCCACTTGTATAGCTGTTGTAAAGATTTAACCTTGCAAAAATTTTTTTGTACGGTAGAAAAAGATCAACGTGTCTTTTTTCCACTTTTCCAAAATTCCACAGCTTTCCTCTTATGATTAAAGTCGATTTTTTCATCTTTATCATCAACAATGCATTCTTCAGGTTAAAAACTATCTTCTTCTTCTTCTGCAGGAATAATGTATTCTACAACTTGTGCTCTATGTGATTCTGATAAATCAGCAAAATCAAACACATAATCATGTTCAAATAATGATACAAAACGTACAGTTTGAAAATTTTTGTCGAATGTTTTGAATTTTATTATGCACTTTAATTTCAAACAACCTTACAGGTGTCTGTCATCCTTGCACTTTGAAATGTAGTCGCTAACATGATTACTACGTTTGTAACATTAACCGACGTCATTTTAAAGAGAAGTGTATCAAGCAATGATTACTAACTGTTTTCAATCGAATAGTGATCTCTTGTAGTTGTAAATGACACTGGGAATACAGTGTTTCCTCGGCCATATTTATATTAATCAAAAGACGCGATTATATAAAGTTATTTACCAAATAGATGGTCAAAGATTATCAGTTGCACCATTTTAATTTTTTGCGATAGTATTTCAATCTTTGCTCGACAAAATACTATCCTTATTTTATTTATCGTGTGGTTTGTAAAATATATATATAGTCTAATAAAATAACACTTTAAGTACTTTTCTCAAGTATACTTATATTAATCAAAAAACACGATTATATAAACTTATTTACCGAATAGATGGTCAAAGATTATTAGTTGCACCATTTTAATTTTTTGCAATAGTAGTTTAATCTGTGCTTTAATCTGTGCTCGACAAAATACTATCCTTATCTTATTTGTTAGGTGGTTTGTAAAATACTTTAGTAAAATAACACTTCAAGTAATGTATGTTGCTGATTAGTTTTAATTAATTATATTTTTCATGGAGTTGTAAAATACATACTGTGTCTTGCTTAAAGATAATATGTACTCTTGCTTAAATAATTGAAAGGTGTCCGAAATTTATATAAATAACAATTTAAATATCGCTTTATGAAACTATTTTAATAATTAAAACTATTAAACCGGACTTCAAACTTAATAATATATATTTTTTATTTTTTTATTTTTTATTTAAAAAATACAACACATATTTTGATTATGATGTATGAAAAGCGGTTATGGAGAAGTATTTGTGCATAAAATTACAAAGTACGAAAATTTACTTTTATAGATGGTGGTGAGAATAACTCAAAAAACATGGATTTTTTGATAATTATCTGTACTCAGTTTTGTAGACGTAAAAAAAAGATGCAATTTTGTAAAGGTTTTTTCGATATCTTACCGTTCTAAAGATATTTCGCAAAAACAATTTTGCGGCATTTTTTCAAGGAATGATTTTACCCCCTTAAACTCTAATATGGCACAAATGAAAAATAGTTTTGTGTTACGGATGAACTACTCTACTTGCACACAAAGTTTTAAAATTGTCTGCATTTTTGGGTTGCCTAACCCTTGTGAGTGAAATTGTCGTCAATATAAATTTTATGGTGAATTTTGACATTCCAAAGAACAAGCGCCAATTCTTTGCATAATTTACTTATTTCTGTAGAAGCATTTTAGATTTAATGCAGTAAATATAACACTAATAGTCATAGGAGAAACGTCGGTTTATAGGTCTCTATAGTCGATTTTCAGTATAGTCGGTATCCAGTATTCGTTTCTTTAAGTTTGTTGTTTGTTCCGGTGCTGGCATGTTTTGAGTGGTAGAGGATTTAGTTTGCTGTTTTTTAATTATTTTGTTTATTTGTTGCAATGTATAGCCATTTTGTAGTAGAGCGTTTTTTAATTCTTTGTGTTCGCTTTAAATACTATCTTTGTCGCATATAGTAAACGCTCTATTTCTAATGTAATGGTTGGAAACGAATCACTTATCTTCCATACATAAAGGGTGTCACAGATAAGATTGGCAGAATCCTGAACAAACACAACATACAAACAATCTACAAACCACCAAGTAATATAGGACAGATTCTTAACAATCCAAAGGATAAAAGACCGCCATTAGCCACACTAGAAGTGTACAAAATACCTTGTTCATGCGGTAAAGTATAGGTGAAACTGATAGAATGATAAGCACACGACTAAAAGAACATTAGGCAGCGGTACGTTTAAAACATTACTCACAATCGGCATTAGCAGAACATCATTTGGAAACTGGTCACACAATTATGTTCAATCAAACCCAAGTACTAAACAAAACTACAGCCTACTTCTCTAGAAAGTATATAGAATCCCTAGGGATATACAAACATCCAAACAATCTCAACAGAGATAATGAACAAATAAACAGTTCACTATGGCATTCCATCCTGCCATAACACATTCCCTTTCTCTCTTACCACTACATCCTCTCTACTACACCCCCACCCATTCCAATCCAGCGCTATAAAAAGGGACACCTGACCAGGAGAATCTCTGTATTAAGTTGCTCTTTAAACCCTGATGAAGTGAGCTGAAATGTTCACAAAACGTCAGCATAAAAATGACACTAACGCGGTTCAAACCCGAAAAATATCTTTGTATGTTAATACAACACACCGTGAAAGCATCAAATATCAGATAGTTTCTTACATTTATTTGCTACTGTAGAAGCGCTTTTAATGTTGTGCAGTAAATAAAATCAGAAAAAAAAGAAAAATTTACGTTATAAAAATATCGAATTAGTCTCTATAGTCGATATTCAGTATCTTAAAGATGTTTTTATCTTCCTGTCACCTAATTTGTCACTTATGAGCCTATGCAAGAGGCGATGGAATATTCCTGCCGGGCGTACCGCCGATGCTGTGCTCTCATGATATGCGTGTGTTTTCAGTTTACTTCATTTGTTCAGATAACGTTTTTTTAAATTCCTATCGCAAAGACAACTGATCAAACTGCGGAAGCTAAGCGAACTTTGACACAGTTCAGTTTCCTCGTCGGTTCTCGAATAGATAAAATCTGCATTGTTATGTGTAATACATGCAATTTTTCTTAAAAAGTATTTTGGAATGAATTTCTCTTTTACAATCTTAGAAATGAGATAACCGACATCTAGTTTGGCATTTGTAACTGTAAAAAGGACATTAAAAAAAAAGTATATTTTACAGATATTTTATGGATTTACGGACGTTCAAGGCGATGTCGGTGTTAATTACAGCGCTTACAAATTAAAAAAAATACAATTGTTGTAAACCGTTTATGTTACGAACCTGATCTCTGCGCTTTTAAGAATCTTTATCTGCAATTAAATTTTTGAAAGAGAATAAACATTAGATATCGAAGATGTGTAAAAACAGTGAGACAAGACACAAAATAGGATAAACATCTTTACGGTAACAGATGCTAAAAAAAATTAAAGAAAAAAAATCTGCTAATAATTGATTCAAAGACCAAGCTAATAAAACGGCTCCTGAAAGCAAGATTTCCGCCAAAAGAACTGCGTGTAACCGGTCATATCTCGAATAAGATGTGAGAAGCGCCATATGATGAGTTTCAACAGGAAGCAGCAAACGCGCAATTGACCGCCCGCAAAACCAAACTTTTACAAAAAAAGAGACGTAGTTGTGTGTCAGGTGAGCTATTAAGAAAAGAATTAGAACTCTTACGAGCAACGTCCCGGACGGACGAAGGCTTGTCTACCCGAGTAAGTACAAAAACTGGCAAAATCTCAAGAACCAGGTTGACAGATACAATGGTGTAACCATTATCTAACTTAGTCACGAGTAGACTCTAGAACTTTCATTTATCATAAACAGTTAAAAATAAGAACCATGACGCACTATCGACTCTTTGGAATATCTTATCATATAAGGCAATCTTTGACACAAAAAAATAAATATAATAAATTGTTTTTCTTGAACAAGTAATTAGGAGCAATAAATAACTCGAACGGAGCTCGAAAATCAAACTCGAAAAAAAGCGCAAATAGAAATCGTATCGGCGTCTAGAAATCAATTACAGGCTAGTACTAAGGCAGTAAAAATTGAACCAAAGCGGAGCCGAAAAATTTCTCATTAACTCTTCAAATAACCCGGTTATCTCTGGACCGAGAAAAAACTAAACTTTTTGTAATTTCTCTCTTTTTATATTGTTTTTTTTTGTTAGGCTTTTGTATGTCTGAAGATGACTCAATTTGAAGTCGAAACGTTACATTTGTGAACATGGAATAAAAATTACTTATACACCACTACCCGTGGTTTAGGCTTTTATTGGCCCTTCACATCTAATATTGTTTTTTTTTTTTTAAACTTGAGCCTATATTACTATTTTTTAAAAAACTAGAACTTATACAAAATAGGGCAGCGACTACAAACAGAATTCCAGGATCAAGAGCAACAGCATTAAAATCTTATTTATCTATAAATATCCGAAGGTCTATGTAGCGTGATTAAAAAATAAACTCTTTCCATTTTTTCTTCTCCGGAAAATTGGACGAACTATTTGTTACGTCCTGGACTCCACGGGCTCTTTCATTTTGCAACGGAATATAATTAGTAAGTCTAACGGAAATTCTAAGAAATAATTCTTGTAACGAATTCCCGGAAAGAGAAACGAGAGCCAGCCGAGATAAGGTAAACAGAATCGAACCGAACGACGTATTATAAACAAAACCTAGCTGGACGACATATGACAGACAGACTCCCGCCGAACAACGCACTATACACAATCGAGCCTAGAGCATCTAGGTTAATAAACAACCTTATCGACTCTTGAAAGGAAATTTTTAATGAACAATAGCCCTTTGTAGAAGCGGGGACACTCGCGATTCCCGGCAACCCGCTACAGCTCTCGTAACTCTAGAAGGGAAGTCGTACATCAAGAGGCTGGAGCCGCGGACATAGCGCGTATAAACAAGATAAGGCACGTACAGATAACCAAGATTTAATCAAACAATAGCCTTACCAATCTAGAAAATCAATCTCGGAAAGGGGTTTCGCTTCCGAGAGCTGGCAAATGAGAAATCGAGATTTGGAAGGAAGACGACGAGAAGGGGAAATCAGGGCCCGCATATAAAACTGGACCTTAAATCGCGAGATCATAATCAATCAGAGCAATCAGCATTCTATCAGCATTCATTCATTAGCATCGAAGTCTTTAGTAGTTCAATTTTAACTTAGTTTTTCAACAATAACTTTAATCATTAAAAATCAAAGTCAATATATTAGAGTCAGTGATTATCATTCGACCGATCGATTTTCTCATTCTGCAAACCTCCGAGGCGGATCGCTACTCCTCTTCCAATCTTCTGTGAACTTCGCGAAACCAGAGACAGAACAATAACCACGAGCGAACCACGGTGACGAAACCAGCATCCACTCATTCCATCCTATCGAAGCAGATCACCGAGTATATTGTAAGTCTCATTATTATCGACACAAGCACTCGTATATTTTACACTTCGACAATGAGCGTCAAACAAGATCACCAATTAATTCTCGATACACAACGTACCAATTCCATGCATAGTAATATCTATCGTAAATATTTGTCTGAACAATAATTCGATTATTCAATCTACTTTTGAATTAATTATCTCGATTTGCTACTCATAGTCAAATGAACAGCGCCTATGTTAGAATAGAATTTTCCGAACAATATAGACCCTTCTCATTTTACGATTTCTTGCGGAGACGGATCCGACCGACGACCCGTAGCTAACTAGTGTCAGTGTATTTTGACAAGAAATGATTTCTTGTAAACACGCTCCGAACTCGAGATTCTCTATTAACCGTTTGAGTCTCAAGCAGCGCGATCGCGCTGTTGAGATTTTATGTCGCGAAAACCCAGCACATTTCGTGCAAAGCGCGGTTGCGCTGTTTGGGATTCTTCGACAGTGTTTTTTCAATACCCCCTGGGACTCAAACGGTTAATCCTAATCCAGCTCAATAATCTCGATCTCACTCCAGTTAAACATTCTGCCGATTGTAACGATTATAAAAAAATGCTATCGGTAAGATACATTATCGAACCCAAACCGTCTGTACGTGTTAATTTAACGCAAGTTTATACGAAGCTTACTCATGTCCTTTCTTTGATTTTTATTATACTATTAAGAATTCTATTTGAATAAACGATTATGCTAATATTTTCATAACAAAATCCGGCTCTAATTAATTTAACTTTTATATATATGGACCTCGTCTAACTAACAATCTACTAGTAAATCACACTCATTAAACAATCCGTTCGTTCCTCGTTAATTCGCGTGGTTCCGTCCTTGGTAATTGAGACTTGCGTCTTAGACCTAAAAGAGAACCGAGTGAGAATACGTTAGACAGAGAAAAATCGGGTAACCCCGTTGACCCGTCTGCGTTGCCGAACTGTCTCGCTGGACCCGCGCATTTCTGACTTCCTTATCTGTGTCAGTGTGCCGGAATAGACTTCACGTTCGCTTGAATGTGTCAGTGCGTCTGTTACGTACTACCACTAATGCCCGACCGTAACCATAGGCTCAGGACGTAACATAAGGTAAAGTGATAGTCGACTATCGATTCGTGCGATTTTACCAAGATTAATTAACAAATGAGATTTCAAACGCTCATACGTGATGAGGAGAGGTCCCGAATTTTCTACCATAATTGGAAGAGCTCTATGAGTTCTAAGAACTCTCACTCCTTCGAAAATTTAGTATAATAGAGCAACTTAATCGGTGCCTGAATCAGAGTTTTCTTAAGCAAGTTCCGGGAGTGCTGCTGTAAATCGAGTGCCGAGATTCGCGAGTGCAGTGAATTGAGTGCAGAGCATTTGGCCAGCTTGCTAAAAACGACTCCAACCGCGCCTAGGACAGAACTGGCCTTCAGATTCAAGACAATCAAAGAACTTCATAAGTAGTAAATAGTTGAATAAGGTTTAATTAATTCAGAGACTCCACAAATAAACAAAGTAATAAAAACAAAAATAATCAAAGAAAGAAAGAAAACTCGCAGTTGCGACTCGAAGGGTCCCAAAAAGTCATTTGCAGTAAACTCACCAAAATAGAAATAAAAATATCTTTTATCTTCCTTGCTCTCCCGGTTGGAAGAGTTATCCACGATACTGAGCCGTTTAGAATAGCGTTTGACCTATTTCTCGGATCGGACGGAATATCCGCAGTGTGAACCGCTTAGAATAACCTCCAGTTTTCTTTCTCGAATTGGAAGAAGTATCCGCGGTGTCGAACCACTTAGGATAATTTCCGATTTTTTATTTTAATCCTGTATTCTAAAAGCGCAAATAAATATTGGTACTCAAACTGCTCTCACATCTTCGAAAACTCAACTGTGAGTTTATTCAAACTCTGATATTTACCTATTAATTAATCAATAATTTAAGTGGAACCTCGCAAACACACGTCTTGCGCGGTGGTAAAAGCTCGACGCAATCGGCGAAATCGAGCTCTCGGGTAGCTACTCTCGCAACGACTAATGCAGAGCCGACCAGGCCCCTTATCAGCGATTCTTTCCCGACTACAGCGGACTAATAGCTGCAATAATATTGAGTACCGTGGAAAGTTCGTGTCGTTTTTTGAATAGATGTCGTTCACCTAACGACAAAAGCATGAACCGCAACAACTGCAGCTAACTTCTGCATAGTTTTGAAAAAGTGTAACAATTCTTGACATTCTAAAACAAAAATTATTGAAGTTGAACGTGTTTTGTTTACGCTACTTATATTTAAACATGAAAGTAGATAAGGTGCATTTTCTGCATCTTTTGCTTTTCTTTTATCGGAAAAAGTTAAAAGCGACAAAGTCGAAGGTGAGATTATGCTGTGTACGGAAACAATGCTTAAAACGAATCAGTATACCGGAAATGGTTTGCTCGCTTCCGTTCAGGAAATTTCGATTTTGAAGATGCACTTCGCTCCGGACGGCCATCCGAGGTTGATGACGACGAAATCAAGGCGCTAATTGAAAATGATCAACATTTGACGGCAGAGAAGATTGCAGAGAGGACCAATAGCAGTGCTACACAAGTAAAAGTCTACCTAAGAGCAATGAGATACGTGAAAAAGTTTAATATTTGGGTGCCCCATGAATTAAGCAAAAAAAATTTAATGGACCGAATCAAGATCTGCAAATCGCTTCTGAGATGGAATAAATCGGAATCTTTTTTGAAACGTTTGGTGACTAGAGATGAGAAATAGATTATTTACAACAATATTAAATGCAAAAATTGCTCTTGATGCAAACCTGGTGAATCGTCACTAAAAAAGAATTGCATCCATAGAAGTCCTGCTCTGTATTTGGTAGAACTGGCAAGACGTGTATTATGAGCTGCTCCCGCAAGGAGAAACTATTGATTCAAAGAAATACTGCTCACAACTTAACAAACTAAAGCAGACAATCAAGGATAAGCGGTCGGAATTGGCAAACAAAAAGAGAATTGTCTTTCATCACGACAACGCAAGACCACACACATCTTTGGCGACGCGGCAAAAATTGCACACGTTTGCTTGGGAAATTAAGCCTCATCTGCGGTACTTGTATGACATTGTTCCTATATATTATTTATTCCGGTCTCTGCAGAATCATGATCTTGATGGACAAAAATTCAATTCTTTGGAGGCCATTAAAAATGGATTAGATGAGTTTTTCACTCAGAAATCAAGAAGCTTCTACAGCAGCAGAATTATAAAATTACCAGAAAGATGGCAAAAGATCATCGATCAAAATGGACAGGTTATACAATAATAGACTAAGTAAATTTTTATTTTACAAAATTTTTGTTTTATTTTGAGAAAAAAACAAAACAAATTTTCTGCGGTAATAGTAATGAACATCCCGCCAACAATAATCTCAGTAATAATAACAATGACAATCCTGCAAAACTAATAAATAAAACTAACGACACTCGCGACCCACACGCAGACGACACTTGCAATTTACACATACACACACACACACACACACACACACACACACCCCACAAAGCCGACTTGTATAAGTCCCGATCCTCCTGCAGATGACCCTTTTTCCTCTTCCCCTCATTCACAAACTCCACCACACTCGCCAACACCCTCTCATTCACCTTCTCCTCCCCCTCTCGCGGAATCCAGCAACTCAGATATAGAAATAGAATACGAATATATAAATCATTGTCTTTTTTTTTCCTCTCAACCTCCCGACAAAAAAAAGAAGAACCCAAATTAATAGACATACACACATATATATACATACTCTCGCTTCCGAGTGATGGCCCTCCGACAAACTGTAAATTTCGCGTTACAACGTTCATACTACGGCTTAATCAAATAATCAATTTTGTAAAATAATTACACACACATCTCTACTGACTAAATTATTTTTACGCAATTAACAATATTTTATCGTTTGATCTCTTATTCCTGCACATTCTCAATTAATCGCACGGTCCCGTCTTTAGTTAATAGAACTAACACTCTAGACTCAAAAAAGGACCAACGAGCGAGGTTTCAGTAGACGGAGTAAGATCGGCACATGCCGTTGACCCGTCTATGAGTGCAAACAAACTCGCTCGACTCTTGCACAGCGGGACTTTTGTGTCTACTGTGCAGAGATTAGTAACGACGGTTCTCTCGCTCTGTTGCGCTCCACCATAGCTTGACCGTATCCGTGGGCCAGAACGTAAACTCGTTGCAAACATACATTGTAAGTAATATCTGTGAAAAGAAATTGTATAAGATCTATCTGAGTAAAATAAATCAAAGTGTCCTACCAGAAAAAGCATGTGTAAATAATCACAATCAATTCTATCAATCTTGATTGTTGCCGCTTTTATCTCGACGCTGATTGAACGTTTCTCGGATGTGTTTTTTTATTCATGTCGTACGAATATATATATACTAGTTGTCGTCACGGTGACAGATTGTGTTTACTGATAGAACACGTTAAAATAAAAATAATAATCGCATCCCTGCGCTTAAACGACCGGATTATAAGCAATTAGTACAACTTCGTGGAGACCTGATCACGGGAAACAGCGAATCACAGGAATCAAAGCAGCGGCAGTCCAAAGAAGCATACTTACGGAAATGCTACAACTGCAACAAGCACAGACATTTTGAAGCCGAATGCAAAAAAGCAAAGAGAGGATCTTGCTACAAGTGAGGAAAATTCGAATATCGAACAAATCAATACAATATTAACGGAAAACATCAGCTAGGTAACGCAAGGATAACGAGATTTTTGACGAACAGTAGAATTACAGATAAGTAATAAGGAAAGTAATTTCAAAACAAGCCGTAAGGCGTTAATTGACACGATAAGTTCAATTTGTCTTATTAAGGAACGTTATATTCCGCGAGAATACATAATTTTTAGTGCAGAGCGCGATCAATTTTGCGATACAAATGGCAGCGAAAGTGTAGTACAGTGCTGTGAATAACTATAAACTCAAAATAAATTTTGTTTTTATTGATATTGAAACAAAAAGTCAACAAAATATTTATATATTTCTAAATTATAGTCTAAAATAAAAACAAAGAAAAACATGTAATACAGATTTTCTCCTTCAGAAGTCTCAAAAAAGTAAAAGTTCTTTTAAAAATGCTTTTTAAGTTGTGAATAAGTATAAACTCAATATTAATTTCTATACTGTTTTAATTAATATTTAGTCGATTTTCCTTTAGTTCTTATTACCTGTATTAATCGATCAGGTACACTATCAATTAACATATTTAATATGCTTTTAGGTATCTCTACCCATGCAGATTCTATTCTTTCTTTGAGTTGTGCGACATTATTTATTGGCAGTTTTTCCTGGTCGTATACTTTTCTTGCTAGAATACCCCAAAGATTCTCGATAGGGTTTAAATCCGGACTTAACGCTAACCAAGGTAATAATTTGATTCCGAAGTCTTAAAACTATTTTTTACTAAAAGAAGCAGTGTGGATAAGAGCGTTATCCTGTGCTGGAATATTATTTTACTGTCTTCTGTTATAAATGGCAACAGATGATGTAAGAATTCTTGATATCTAGCAGCGTTCATTTTATCTTTTACAAAAACAATTTCGCTTTTCTGATTCTTTTCAAACGCTGCCCAGACCATTACAGAGCCGCCTCCCTGAACTCTTCGCAACATGATGTTCCTTTCTTTCCGCAGATCATGCCAATAATAACTAAGACCATCTAGCCCGTCTAGATTAAATTTTTTCTCATCACTAAATATAACGTGATTCCATATATTACTCTTTTGGATGTATTTTTTTGCAAATTGCAATCTAGCTTCCATATGCTTTTTTATTGCTGGTTTCTTTAAACATTTTTGATATTTAAATTCACCAGACTTTGCAATCCACTTTCTGATAAGACTAGGATGACATTTCAAATTAAATTGCCTCACACTTTTTGATGATGATATTCCAGTTTTTGATATTTCTCTCAAAACTGCACGCTTTACGGTAGAAGAATATCTTGTCGGCAATCCAGATTGTTTGTTTTTACCATAGTTTTCAATTCCAAGCTTTAGGAAACTCTTGACTACACACTGTGATCTGTTAATAATGTTCGCAATTTGTCGCTGGCCTTTTCCAAAGCTTTTTAGATCAATTATTCTCTGTTTTTCTATTTCCCTTAACTGAAAATTACGTGACATGGCGCAAAAACAGAAAATTTTAAACAAGTGACAAAAAAAATACTTTTAGGCACTTATTATAATACTATCTTATTATGTGAGAATGATACAAGTGCAGAATTGGTCTCGTTGAAGTACAAATGGCTTATAAATATTCACAGTTGTACATGCTTATTTCTCTGGTATTGAATCAATTAGCTTATATTGAAGAATGTAAACAGAAATTTTCTTCTACGCATAAGTTCTTCCTATCGAACAGTAAACATAGAGAAACAAAATCCAATGATTCTTGGAAGCATTGAGGAAGAAAACTAGAAAAAGTATTTGAGTTTATAAAATTATTCACAGCACTGTAGACCGTATAGATAACGCTTAATACATGAACAAGAAGAAAATAATATTGTATTACAAGTCGTCCCGGATAATACAATGCAAAGCCCAATGATTTAAGACATAATTTCTTAAATTAGCAAATTTATCATTAGGTTTTTGCAAAAGAACCGATATATGTAAACTCGGGTAAAATGGCCATAGTTTTTTTTAAATGCAAACAGCAGACCTTTATTTTTATTAGTTTTTAATATTGTTTTTTTCTTTCACTTCACTGAAGCTTAAAGTAATAATAACTATCGAAATTAAAGAGAAAACACTTAACAGAAATTTAATATTATATAAAATATTAAAATGTATGCATTGGCCATCTTATCCATCTTTTAGAGGAAAGATGATCATACATGTTTTTTTTGTAAAAAATATAAGTAAAACTTATAATTCTGTAATTTAATTATATTGTTGCGCTCGCGGTGGCGGTTGCGCTCCGTCACCGCTTTCCGCGATTCGCGCACACGTCCGCGAGAATGAGAGAGACGCGACTTCTTAATAAAAGCACTTTAGTACAGCCTTTAATCTTTTCGCTCCGGGACTGGTCCATATATGGACCAGCAAGAAAAGCGAACGTAATAGATGTTTATAAGGTCAATTTAATGCACTAAATTTAGGAAAAAAATTGAAAAAAATCCTGGGTACTTCTTTGACGTTCAAAATTAACTTTGAAGGGGGGGAGGGTAGCAGGTTATTATTAACTTTTTCAGCTAAAATGCGAGGTCAATTTTAAAGGAAAAATCCCCGGAGCGAAAAGGTTAACAATAATAAAATACAAGATTGTACGCGCAAAACGCAACGTGACAGCAACACGGCCGCGGTTCAACTCTAACAACAATTTCGGTCGCCTGGCAACAAACAGTCGCGCCGAGCGCACGCCGTTCACACGGCTCCCGTAACACACACAAGGTGTCCCTCGCGCAACAATATATTTAGTAATTATATATTAAATACAATAAATTTATTGTTCGTAAAAGATTATTACGTATTGTTGTTAATATTTTCATGTACAGTATTTTTTTAATTATAAAACGCAACTTTATATAAACTATAAAAACAATTAGCAAAAGAAACAGTTTTACTTTGATGATTAAATGTATTGTAGATTATACTACAGACATAAAAAACATATATATAATTATATATAACGTCAAATAAATAATAATTCAATAGGGCGATATTGAGCTAATGCCGGATGTTGTGCAGAAATAAAATAGAAATATTCTATTATGAGAGACGTTTCGACTTTTATTTTTTAAGTCCTTATCAATCTATAAATATACAATTAAATTGGATCAACAAAAGTATAATTACAATGTGTATACAAATGAATTCCAATTTAACATACCCAATAACAATACGTCCAACACATTCCATATCAATATAGACCCTCTCCATTTCCAACAAAAAGAACAATTTGACATTGAATACAATGAAAGTTGGTTTGTTAATCTTACAAATACCTTAATTCCACAAGAAGTCTTAAATCTTATTCAATTAGGTAACAAATTCTGTCTACCAGTGAATAACATAAAAAATAGGGTTGTTGTTGAAACGATAAAAGATGTAGAAAACAACATTACTAAGTTAGACCCATTAATGAAAACAAAAATACGTAATAGTACAGTTTGCTACCTCAACAAATTTTTAAAAGATAAACAAATAAATAACTTTGAGAAAAATCTTCTTAATAAAGCAAGAATTACTCACAAATTTTTACAAGAAAACCCTGACGTCCTTTTTACAAGGGCGGACAAAGGCAACGCCACAGTTGCAATTTCAAAAAAAGAATACATAAACAGAATAAATGACATGTTAAGTGACACAAATACATATTTTGTCGTCAACAATAATCCTGTTAAAAAAATAGAAAACCAACTCAGAAACACTTTAAATGAATGGCTAATTAAGAACTATATAAACCAACAAACAAAATGTTATTTGGTGTCAAGTGATTCTCTATTACCAAGAGCTTACGGAGTCCCCAAGATTCATAAAAAGAACAACCCTTATAGAATCATCGTTTCCACCATTAATAGTCCGTTACATTACATAGCAACATACCTACACAAAATTATATACAGAAGCACTCCGAACTCACCATTTTCCATAAAAAATAGTTTCCATCTTTACAACACCATATCGGGTTTAGAGTTGGAAGAAAATTACATAGTGTGTTCACTTGACGTGATATCCATGTTCACCAACATCCCAATTGAACTATCTATTGACAGTATAGCCCAAAGGTGGAAATTNATAAAATTAAATACAAAAATTAGTAAAATGGATTTCATTATGGCAGTGCAATTTGTTTTAACGTCCACATATTTCACCTTCAACAATCAAATATACAAACAAATATATGGCACTCCCATGGGTTCACCACTATCACCAATCATTGCAGACTTAGTTCTACAAGATCTTGAATTAAAAGCGTTAAACACATTGAAATTCAACATACTATATTTTAGATATGTTGATGATGTGATAATGGCTATACCCCATGATAAATTAGAAAACGTTAAAAGCACTTTCAACTCTATCCACGAAAGAATACAATTCACATATGAATTAACTGAAAACAATGTTATCAATTACCTAGACATCAACATTATTTTGGAGAACAACAAGTTGATTTGTGATTGGTTCCACAAACCAACATTTTCTGGTAGATACATCAATTTTTACTCACAAAACNCAACCAGCCATAAAATTACAACAATATACACACTAATAGATAGAGCTGTACTATTATCCCATCCAAAATTTCAACAAAAGAATATACAAAAATGCGTTAATATTCTTATTAATAATAACTATCCATTAAAACTAATCTTCAATACAATAAACAAAAGATTGAAAACATTGTTTTCTAAAACTCTAAACAGACAAACATATAAGAACGACAGTCCGG